>NC_086444.1:298727519-298810019 GCF_028390025.1 Pseudophryne corroboree
GCAGGTAAGACAAAAGCTTGGAAGTACTGAACTTGTATGCGTCATAATGGCTAGTCGCACACCAGGCGAAGTAAGAATTCCAGACCCTATAATAAATCCGAGCAGACGTCGGTTTACGGGCCTTCAACATAGTTGGAACAACCGCCTCAGAAAATCCTTTGGCTCTAAGTACGGACGCTTCAAGAGCCACGGAAGCATCAAAGCCAACCGGGCCAAATCCTGGTAGACACAAGGGCCATGAACGAGGAGGTCTGGGCGCTGTGGAAGTAGAAGAGGATGCTCAATCGATAGACCCTGCAGATCTGAGAACCAATGCTGCCTGGCCGACGTTGGAGCGACTAGAAGTAGTATTCCTCCTTCTTGCATGAACTTCATTATCACCCTGGGCAGAAGTGACAACGGAGGGAACACGAACGCTGCTTAAGGATCCCTTGTCCTTGCTCCGAAGACCGGAACCTTGTGATTGTGTCGAGACGTCATCAGGTCTACATCTGGTAGGCCACACTAGTCCACTAGGAGTTGATAGACTTCTGGATGAAGGCTCCACTCTCCGGCGTGTACGTCCTGGTGACTGAGGAAGTCCGCTTCCCAGCTGAGGACTCCCGGAATGAACACTGCCGATATGGCTGGCAGATGGCGTTCGGCCCAACAAAGGATTTTTGACCCAGCATCATTGCCGCCTTGATGATTTATATACGTGTCCGACTGTACTTAAACAGGCCTGTTCTGTACTAGAGGCGGGGCTAGTGTCAACGCATTGAACACTGCCCGCAATTTAAGAATGTTTATCGGGAGGAGAGATTCCTCCCTGGTCCACCGACCCTGAAGAGTGTGTTGCTCCAACACCGCGCCCCAGCCCCGCAGACTGACATCCGTCGTCAGAAGGACCCAGTTGGAGATCCAGAAGGGACAACCCCTGCTCAGTAGCTGGTCCTGTAGCTACCAGCTCAATGACAAGCGGACCTCCGGAGTCAAGCAGATCATGTGAGTCTTGATCCGGTGAGGCAGGTCATCCCACTTGGAGAGTATCAACCGCTACAGAGGGAGGGGATGAAATTGAGCGTACTCTACCATGTCGAAACTCAACACCATGAGGCCTACTACTTGCATCGCCGAGTGTACAGACACGTGGGCGAGAGAGGAAGCATCTTATCTTGTCCTGAAGTTTCAGGACCTTCTCCGGAGACCAAAATCAACCGCTGGTTGTGGGTGTCCAATAGCGCTTCAAGGTGCACCAAGCTCTGAGCAGGGACCAGGGAAGATTTCTTCCAGTTGATGAGCCACCTGTGGGCTTGCAGGAATTGGACTGTCAGTTCCAGATGACTTAGGAGAACCTCTGGAGAGTTCGCCAGGATCAAAAAGTCGTTCAAATACGACAGGATCCCGATACCCTGACGGCGGAGTAGAGCCGTCATGACCTTGGTGAAAATTCTTGGAGCCGTGGTTAGACCGAAAGGTAAGGCCTGGGAATTGAAAATGTAGGTTGCCAATAGCAAACCGCAGGTATTGCTGATGCGATACTGCAATAGATATATGCAGGTAAGCATCCTGTAAGTCCAGGGATACCATATAGTCCTTGGGCTCCAAAGCCAGAACAGAGCGAAGCGTTTCCATACGGAATTTGTTCAAAGACTTGAGGTTGAGAATGGGCCTATAGGACCCATTCGGTTTCGGGACTAGGAACAGCGTGGAACAGTACCCCCTGCCTCCATGAGCCAGAGGCACCGGCACTATAACTGCTGTATCCAGGAGAGATTGCACCACCAAATGGAGTTTTTGCTTTTACCTGATCCGAAGGGATGTTTGTAGAGCAAAACTAGCAACGGGGACGTTTCTTGAAAGAGATGGCGTATCCGTGAGTGACTACTTCCCTTACCCAGGTGTCCGAAGTGGTCTGTAACCACGCCTGAACAAACCGTAGAAGTCGGTATCCCACCCTGGGATTTCCCAGTGGGAGGTCCGCCCCGTCATGCAGCAGGCTCGTCTGTTTGGGAAGCAGGCTGACGGGCAGCAAAGGAACGTTTAGGCTTAGAGGTCTTTGTAAGTGCGAGCCTGTTTCGGGTATGCCTGACCCTTTGCTTTACCTGGAGGTCGAAAGAAACGAAAGGAAGTACTCTTCGCCTTCAGGGCCGAAGGAGAACTATTAGGCAGACATGCAGTCTTAGCTGATGCCAAGTCATCAACAATCTTGTTGAGATCTTCCCCAAAACAAATGTTTCCCTTAAAATGGATCACCTCCAAGGTCTTTTTAGAGTCCAGGTCTACAGACCAGGACCGCAACCAGTGAATCCGGTGAGCCAGAATGGACGTAGTAGACGCCTTGGCCGCCAGGACACCTGCATCAGATTCAGTCTCCTGAATATGAGAGGCTGTCATAATATATGAAAGACATTGTCTAGCATTATCAGGAAAATCCGACGGTAGTTACGCTTCAACTTCCTGAACCCAGGCTTCAATAGCTTTTGCCGCCCAAGTAGCCGCAATAGTGGGCCTATGCACAGCTCCAGCAAGAGTGTAAATGGACTTCAAGCAACCCTCCACACGTTTATCCGTCAATTCCTTCAGCAAGGTGACGGTAGTGACAGGCAGAGCAGAGGACACCACCAGACGCGCGACTTGTGTATCCACCGGTGGAGGTGTTTCCCAATTTTTACTTAACTCTGCAGTGAGGGGATAATGAGCTAGCATCTTTTTAGACAGGAAAAAAATTATTTACTGCATTTTCCCAGGATTCCTAACGAATGTCAACCAAGTGGTCAGAATGAGGTAAAACTAATTTAGTAACCTTCTGATGTTTAAAGATATCTGGGTTCTTAGAGGTAGCTGGAGGCTTTTCGTGATCATAGATTTGAAGAATCAGCCTGATAGCCTCCAAGAGGTCAGCAACATCCACTTGTGTCAGAGATTCCCCATCAGAAGCATCTGCATCAGTGTCTGAAGGGTCAGTGTAAGCGCCACCTTCATCGGATGAGGTATCAGAAACACGTGTGATTTGTGAGAAAGTAATGGCCCATTTAGATGACCCCTTGGTCTTAGGCGGGCGAGAGTCAGGATTTTCCTTAGCCAGAGACTGATTTAATCGCCATAACTGAGAGGACAGTGTATCTGCCCATGGCGGATAAACTGCAGGGACAATATGTGGCTATAATGGCACAGGAGGTCCCATAGGGGGCGCAAGTCTAGTTTTAGCGTAGTCAGTAAATTAGAGAAAGCAGCCCAAGGTTGGTCTTGATTTGCCCCTGTTGCTGCAGACTGACCATGGGGTATAGAACCCCCAAGTACCTGAACCCTCAGCTGCTATGTTTTCCTCCGAGTAATCCGTGGCGTCAGCACTGCATGGTGCAGGATCAGCCATGGATCTACCACCCTGTTAAGCGGACATTATATGTAAGCGTAACCTTAGGGTGTAATAGTACAATATAAGCAGACAAATTATCTGACAAAAAAAAATAAATAAGATTTTACTCACCGGTAAATCTATTTCTCGTAGTCCGTAGTGGATGCTGGGAACTCCGAAAGGACCATGGGGAATAGCGGCTCCGCAGGAGACTGGGCACAACTAAAAGAAAGCTTTTAGACTACATGGTGTGCACTGGCTCCTCCCACTATGACCCTCCTCCAAGCCTCAGTTAGGATACTGTGCCCGGAAGAGCTGACACAATAAGGAAGGATTTTGAATCCCGGGTAAGACTCATACCTGCCACACCAATCACACCGTATAACTCGTGATACTATACCCAGTTAACAGTATGAAACATAACTGAGCCTCTCAACAGATGGCTCATAACAATAACCCTTTAGTTAACAATAACTATATACAAGTATTGCAGACAATCCGCACTTGGGACGGGCGCCCAGCATCCACTACGGACTACGAGAAATAGATTTACCGGTGAGTAAAATCTTATTTTCTCTAACGTCCTAGTGGATGCTGGGAACTCCGAAAGGACCATGGGGATTATACCAAAGCTCCCAAACGGGCGGGAGAGTGCGGATGACTCTGCAGCACCGAATGAGAGAACTCAAGGTTCTCCTCAGCCAGGTTATCAAATTTGTAGAATTTAGCAAACGTGTTTGCCCCTGACCAAGTTGCAGCTCAGCAAAGTTGTAAAGCCGAGACTCCTCGGGCAGCCGCCCAAGATGAGCCCACTTTCCTCGTGGAATGGGCCTTTACTGATTTAGGATGCGGCAATCCAGCCGCAGAATGCTCCAGCTGAATTGTGCTACAAATTCAGCGAGCAATAGTCTGCTTAGAAGCAGGAGCACCTATTTTGTTGGGTGCCTACAGGATAAAAAGCGAGTCAGTTTTCCTGACTCCAGCCGTCCTGGAAATATAATTTTTTTAGGGCCCTGACTACGTCCAGTAACTTGGAATCTTCCAAGTCCCTAGTAGCCGTAGGCACTACAATAGGTTGGTTCAAGTGAAAAGCTGATACCACCTTTGGGAGAAACTGGGGACGAGTCCTCAATTCTGCCCTATCCATATGGAAAATCAGATAAGGGCTTTTACATGACAAAGCCGCCCATTCTGACACACGCCTGGCCCAAGCCAAGGCAAAAAACATGACCACTTTCCACGTGAGATATTTCAAATCCACAGTTTTAAGTGGCTCAAACAAATGTGATTTTAGGAAACTCAACACCACGTTGAGATCCCAAGGTGCCACAGGAGGCACAAAAGGGGGCTGAATATGTAGCACTCCCTTTACAAATGTCTGAACTCCAGGCAGTGAAGCCAGTTCTTTCTGGAAGAAAATCGACAAAGCCGAAATCTGGACCTTAATGGAACCCAAGTTTAGGCCCATAGTCACTCCTGACTGTAGGAAGTGCAGAAAACGACCCAGCTGAAATTCCTCTGTTGGGGCCTTTCTGGCCTCACACCACGCAACATATTTTCGCCAAATACGGTGATAATGGTTTGCGGTTACTTCTTTCCTGGCTTTTATCAGCGTAGGAATGACTTCCTCCGGAATGCCCTTTTCCTTTAGGATCCGGAATTCAACCGCCATGCCGTCAAACGCAGCTGCGGTAAGTCTTGGAACAGACAAGGCCCCTGCTGTAGCAGATCCTGTCTGAGCGGTAGAGGCCATGGGTCCTCTGATATCATTTTTTGAAGTTCTGGGTACCAAGCTCTTCTTGGCCCATACGGAACCACGAGTATCGTTCTTACTCCTCGTTTTCTTATTATTCTCAGTACCTTTGGTATGAGAGGCAGAGGAGGGAATACATAAACCGACTGGTACACCCACGGTGTCACTAGAGCGTCCACAGCTATTGCCTGAGGGTCCCTTGACCTGGCGCAATATCTAGTTTTTTGTTTAGGCGGGACGCCATCATGTCCACCTGTGGCCTTTCCCAACGGTTTACCAACAGTTGGCAGACTTCTGGATGAAGTCCCCACTCTCCCGGGTGTAGGTCGTGTCTGCTGAGGAAGTCTGCTTCCCAGTTGTCAACTCCCAGAATGAACACTGCTGACAGTGCTAAGACGTGATTTTCCGCCCAACGGAGAATCCTTGTGGCTTCTGCCATCGCCATCCTGCTTCTTGTGCCGCCCTGTCGGTTTACATGGGCGACTGCCGTGATGTTGTCTGATTGGATCAGTACCGGCTGGTTTTGAAGCAGAGGCCTTGCCAGACTTAGGGCATTCTAAATGGCCCTCAGTTCCAGAATATTTATGTGTAGGGACGACTCCTGACTTGACCAAAGTCCTTGGAAATTTCTTCCCTGTGTGACTGCCCCCCAGCCTCGAAGGCTGGCATCCGTGGTTACCAGGACCCAGTCCTGTATGCCGAATCTGCGGCCCTCTTGAAGATGAGCACTCTGCAGCCACCACAGTAGAGACACCCTGGTCCTTGGAGACAGGGTTATCAGCCGATGCATCTGAAGATGCGATCCCGACCACTTGTCCAAGAGGTCCCACTGAAAGGTTCTTGCATGGAACCTGCCGAACGGAATTTTGCTTCGTAAGAAGCTACCATTTTTCCCAGGACTCGTGTGCAGTGATGCACCGATACCTGTTTTGGTTTCAGGAGGTCTCTGACTAGAGATGACAGCTCCTTGGCTTTCTCCTGCGGGAGAAACACTTTTTTCTGTTCTGTGTCCAGAACCATCCCCAGGAACAGTAGGCGTGTGGTAGGAACCAGCTGTGACTTTGGAATGTATAGAATCCATCCGTGCTGTTGTAGCACTACCCGAGATAGTGCTACTCCGACCAACAACTGCTCCTTGGACCTCGCCTTTATAAGGAGATCGTCCAAGTACGGGATAATTAAAACTTCCTTTTTCGAAGGAGTATAATCATTGCTGCCATTACCTTGGTAAAGACCCTCGGTGCCGTGGACAGTCCAAACGGCAGTGTTTGGAATTGGTAATGGCAATCCTGTACCACAAATCTGAGGTACTCCTGGTAAGGATGGTAAATGGGGACATGTAGGTAAGCCTCCTTGATGTCCAGGGATACCATGTAATCCCCCTCCTCCAGGCTTGCAATAACCGCCCTGAGCGATTCCATCTTGAACTTGAATTTTTTTGTGTGTGTGTTCAAGGATTTCAAATTTAAAATGGGTCTCACCGAACCGTCCGGTTTCGGTACCACAAACAGTGTGGAATAGTAACCCCGTCCTAGTTGAAGTAGGGGCACCTTGACTATCACCTGCTGGGAATACAGCTTGTGAATTGCCTCTAGCACAGCCTCCCTGCCTGAGGGAGTTGTCAGCAAGGCAGATTTGAGGAAACGGCAGGGGGGGAGACGCCTCGAATTCCAGCTTGTACCCCTGAGATACTACTTGAAGGATCCAGGGATCCACCTGTGAGCGAGCCCACTGATCGCTGAAATTTTTGAGGCGGCCCCCCACCGTACCTGGCTACGCCTGTGGAGCCCCAGCGTCATGCGGTGGACTCAGAGGAAGCGGGGGAAGAATTTTGATTCTGGGAACTGGCTGACTGGTGCAGCTTTTTCCCTCTTCCTTGTGCAGAAAGGAAGCGCCTTTAACCCGCTTGCTTTTCTGAAGCCGAAAGGACTGTACCTGATAATACAGTGCTTTCTTAGGCTGTGAGGAAACCTGAGGTAAAAAATTTTCCTTCCCAGCTGTTGCTGTGGATACGAGGTCCCAGAGACCATCCCCAAACAATTCCTCACCCTTATAAGGCTCTATGTGCCTTTTAAAGTCAGCATCACCTGTCCAGTGTCGGGTCTCTAATACCCTCCTGACAGAATGGACATTGCATTAATTCTGGATGCCAGCCGGCAAAATATCCCTCTGTGCATCCCTCATATATAAGACGACGTCTTATGTTCGCAAAATAGTATCCCTGTTTGACAGGGTTACAGACCACGCTGCAGCAGCACTATCTGCAGGTCTCAGTCTAGTACCTGAGTGTGTAAATACAGACTTCAGGATAGCCTCCTGCTTTTTATCAGCAGGTACCTTCAAAGTGGCCGTATCCTAAGACGGCAGTGCCACCTTTTTTGACAAAACGTGTGAGCGCCTTATCCACCCTAGGGGATATCTCCCAGCGTAACTTATCCTCTGGTGGGGAAAGGGTACGCCATCAGTAACTTTTTAGAAATTACCAGTTTCGTATCGGGGGAACCCACGCTTTTTCACACTTCATTCACTCATTTGATGGGGGAACAAAACACTGCCTGCTTTTTCTCCCCACACATAAAACCCTTTTTTAGTGGTACTTGGGTTAATGTCAGAAATGTGTAACACATTTTTTATTGCCGGGATCATGTAACGGATGTTCCTAGTGGATTGTGTATATGTCTCAACCTCGTCGACACTGGAGTCAGACTCCGTGTCGACATCTGTGTCTGCCATCTGAGGGAGCGGGTGTTTTTGAGCCCCCTGATGGCCTTTGAGACGCCTGGGCAGGCGCGGGCTGAGAAGCCGGCTGTCCCATAGCTGTTACGTCATCCAGCCTTTTATGTAAGGAGTTGACACTGTCGGTTTATACCTTCCACCTATCCATCCACTCTGGTGTCGGCCCCACAGGGGGCGACATCACATTTATCGGCATCTGCTCTGCCATCACATAAGCCTCCTCATCAAACGTGTCGACACAGCCGTACCGACACACCGCACACACACAGGGAATGCTCTGACTGAGGACAGGACCCCACACAGCCCTTTGGGGAGACAGAGAGAGAGTATGCCAGCACACACCAGAGCGCTATATAATTTAGGGATTAACACTATATTGAGTGAATTTTTCCCAATAGCTGCTTGTATATATACAATATTGCGCCTAAATTTAGTGCCCCCCCCTCTCTTTTTAACCCTTTGAGCCTGAAAACTACAGGGGAGAGCCTGGGGAGCTGTCTTCCAGTTGCACTGTGAAGAGAAAATGGCGCCAGTGTGCTGAGGGAGATAGCTCCGCCCATTTTTCGCGGACTTTTCTCCCGCTTTTTTATGGATTCTGGCAGGGGTATTTATCACATATATAGCCTCTGGGGCTATATATTGTGATATATTTGCCAGCCAAGGTGTTTTTATTGCTGCTCAGGGCGCCCCCCCCAGCGCCCTGCACCCTCAGTGACCGGAGTGTGAAGTGTGCATGAGGAGCAATGGCGAACAGCTGCAGTGCTGTGCGCTACACCTTGGTGAAGACTGATGTCTTCTGCCGCCGATTTTCCGGACCTCTTCTTGCTTCTGGCTCTGTAAGGGGGGCGGCGGCGCGGCTCCGGGAACGAACACCAAGGCCAGTTCCATGCGGTCGATCCCTCTGGAGCTAATGGTGTCCAGTAGCCTAAGAAGCCCAAGCTAGCTGCAAGCAGGTAGGTTCGCTTCTTCTCCCCTTAGTCCCTCGATGCAGTGAGCCTGTTGCCAGCAGGTCTCACTGTAAAATAAAAAACCTAAAATAAACTTTCTTTCTAGGAGCTCAGGAGAGCCCCTAGTGTGCATCCAGCTCGGCCGGGCACAGAAATCTAACTGAGGCTTGGAGGAGGGTCATAGTGGGAGGAGCCAGTGCACACCAGGTAGTCTAAAAGCTTTCTTTTAGTTGTGCCCAGTCTCCTGTGGAGCCGCTATTCCCCATGGTCCTTTCGGAGTTCCCAGCATCCACTAGGACGTTAGAGAAACCTTTATAGTGTGACTGCAAAGCAGAGCACAAACAGAGGATTTAAGAGGTACGTGGTGACTGTAAACACAGAGAAAAATACCAAAGTAGTATATCCTGTGAAACACTATATATTATATGATAACCCTGATACACTTAGCGCCCCTCAGGGTACAGAATATAGGGATAGCAATATGTGCGAGATACACGAAAGAGATCACATAGCAGCTATTGGCACACACTCAGTCACATGTACAATGCAGAAATTACAAACAATAAAACTGCACTGGACTAGCAATACTAAATACAAACTGTACCACTAAGTAAAGCTATATAGGTATATAGATATAAAAATGCACAGTAAAGACTGGATGCATATCACATGGTACTTGTACTAAATATCCCTCTAGTAATGCACTTATTCTTAACTAACACTGTCTAAATGACATGTAGAATACTTAAGTTTCCTGTAAATGCACAGCGCTGATGATGCAGGCGGCTTTACAGAGGAGACATTGCCCAGCAGATTCAAAATCAGCTCACCATGTGTGTAATGGCGCCCAAACGCTGACAGGGAGTGAGGGAGACCGAGAGATGCAGCTCCAGGGCGGGAACATTTGCAGTAAATGGCGCCTGGGGCTGGGGGAGGGGCTACAGGTCAGAGCCTTATCCCCTTGCTGGACTTCACCACCGGGTACTGCGGGGCCCTATTAAAGTGGATTATGAGGTAATCCCACCTGTGCCCCTTGCCCTGGTGGTCTAGTGGGGTCCCTGTACGGCCACAGTGTCCACGCCAGTGCGCGCGGCCCATCTCCTAGAGACCGCGGCGGATTGCGGTTTTCAGCGGGTCCCGCCTGGGGGGCCCTCTTACCTCCTCCCTGTAATGCGGCCACGCGATCCTGGAGAGCAACGGCAAGTGTGTGTGCCTGAAGAGAAACCGGAGCCTTCCGCTGTAAGTAACCGGCAACCAGGGTGCGGGAGTATACAGCACCGCTGGGGGAGGTGAGGGAGCCGCAGCATGACATGTCAGAATTACATATAGCACTTTTAAGTGCCTGTGATGCGGCCCTTGAAGTCTTCTGTATTCTAAAAAAAAGCTCTTTTCAGGGCTGCCTAGCGCTGCCCTCAGTTAGTTCTCTGCACTGCAGGCACCAACTTACAATCTGAGCTCCTGTGCACGGAGGCGGGGTTATAGAGGAGGCGACGCTGTGCATCTTGGGAACAGTCCAGGCTTTTAGCCCGTTGGTGCCTCAGATCAAGATCCAACGCTACACCCCGGTGTTATCCCTGTGGAACCCCAGTGTACCCCGCTGCAGAAAGTATGTTTCCTATGCTGTAAATTCTACCTATTTCTCTGGATCAGCAAGGACATATGTAATGCAAGAGAGTATAAAATGTGCCTCACACCATGATGTACAGTCTCCAGATGCAGAAAACAATGTATGGCAAGATACAAATATATACACCAACCAAGAATTTAATAAGTGAACATACTCCAGAAGCTCATTAATGCAAGACAAGAAATCATCTAGACTATGAAGGCAGGGAGACCCCACAAAACACCACTTCCATAAAATACAGCCTCATGCCTGCCAGGAGTCTCTTTAAATCACATTTGCTAGTGATATTGTTTGCAAATGAAAGACAAACCAGGTAAAAACTCTAGGACAAATGGGTAGCAGGATATATAGGTTATCTTTTGAGCTTTTCAAAAGATAAAAGCAATACAATCATTATGTAGAGAAGAGAAGCAGCCATAATTACACAATTAAAAAGAAATCCTTTCTAGAAAGTTGCGAGAAATACATAAATACATAAAAACAAAACAACCAAAAAACACAGTATCAGAAGAACCTTTCCACTTTGAACAAGTTATTTACTTAACCCACTACAATCCCAAATATAGCACTTATGGTGCGACAGGAAGCCATCATCTTGGACCTGACCCCACCTTTTACTGCATTTTGCAGAGACCCGCCTTTCTGCTATACCTGGTGCCTCTGCTGATTACTTTCGCAATTTTTAGCTCCGACTATAGGAGAAAGTCTGCTCTAGACAGTTGTAAAGAAGCTATAAATAAAAGCCAGGGCTAAATACATTGGATAAGGTAGAAACAAATGTCTAAATTTAAAATGGAAAAGTCTTTTAAAATGTGCAATTAAGCATGCAACTTACACAAAGAGGAGCAAACTTAATATAGTTTACAGCAAATGAAGTACATTGTGGCGGGATGGGATTATTAAAACAAAATATATTTTATCTCCAGAAACTCAAAATACACACAATGAATGACAAAACCTCCATGCCAATACACAACAAGGGGAAACAAAGTGGGACTCTGAACTGACTTGAGTGTATGTAATTTTGTTTAAAAATGAGCAGAACAAGCTTTATAAAAGCAACGGATTTAGAGTAGTAGCCAGCACAATTAAAAGGGGAATAAAATGGGGTGAAGAATACCATTTCTATTCTACTTAGAGCAGGTAATCACTGTGCTTTAAAAGCGGTAATATATATAGGGGTAGTGGAGAGGATCCAACAGTTCCTTATTCAATTTGCGGGGAGTTTTTGACTACTTTTGTCCTGTTTTTTAAAGTCGAATTGGCATGAGCGAAACGAGAAATTATTATCGAACACACCCACAAATTCGCCAATACAGGTGGATCGGAGGCAAATTCTCCAATCCATCTGTTTTTCGACAGCGTCGGATTTTCAGACAAGTAGAAAAACTGGCACTTACATTGCATAGGGTGGATCGAAATTCGCCCTAAAAACAGCAAAGTGTAGTTTTTTCGACCTGTCAGAAATTCCGACAAGAATTGAATATACCCCTAAGTAGGAAGTGAACAGGTCATGAGATTATTATTACAAGATGTACAACACATTAGTTGAGGGAGTCCAGAAGTAATAAACTTCTATAATAACTAGCATTTGGATAACCTTCATCAAACTGTCTAAAAATTATACTGAGTACTGTATGGCACTGTAGTGAATGCAAGCAACACAGTAACAAGCTGATCATGCTGCACGGAACACACTATGAACTAGTGCAAAAGATTACTGCAGTCCAACTAAAACAGTCTTAAGCCAATTATATAGATTAGGAAGCCTGATCAGGGTTGCAAAACATTGAAGCTGTAGATGTGATTAAGGTCTAAGCTGTTCCATAAGCAAAGGATGTGTAGGGGTTTTACAATACAAACAAAAAACAGAGGTGTTGTACCTTCTGAAGACATGCGTTTAGGCATAGTAGAGACAGGAGCTGGAGAACCATGAGCAGTGGGGTGAGACGGGGGCCTTGATGGCCGCGAAGGGGGCCTGGAGGGCGGCCTTGTAGGGGTGGCTGCCCGAGGTGGAAGAGAGTTGGGACCTGACTGGTAGCGAGAAGGTGGGCGGGAAGAAGGAGATGGACAAGGCGATGGCCAGGGAACACCTGACAGAACAAATGAGATGAAGTATAAAAAATAAAAATATGGGATGAAAAGGTGGAGAGAAAAAAAAACAAGAGAAAAAAAACAACCAAATAAAAACAAAAAAGTAAATGAAAAACAGGTATATAACAAGAGGGGAGATGGTTTATTGTACTAACGTGTAGTTGTACAAAACGTTCCAGAAATATCGCTTGTACAGTGATAACTCCAGCTCACTCCAATTGCTTTAATTTAATGTAGCAGATTTAAAACACCAGTCTATTTGAAAATAATTTGAAAACATTGCTCTTAAAAAATTTTTTTACAAAAAATACGTGATAATCTGATAGGCACTTACCAACTTGCCTCTAACCCAGCTAGAGCATTAGCAATGGGCCTGAAACAAATTAAATAAGGGTAAGTAGGATTTGTGAGACTTGCCTCCATTAACTACTCTTTGGTCAGATCCAGAATTAGGACTGAACTCTGAAGAATGGGATCCAGTTCTTGAGGGTATAGGCCCCGATCCAGATTGGCCCATTCTTGGGGAATTTTGTCTTGCACTGTGGCTACTCCATGACATGCCATCTTTACTTCTCTGTCCAGGTGGAACATACTTATTTTCTCTATAAAGGGGAGAGGAGTAAAAATGAACAAACATGAATCTCTTTAAAAAATAAATAAATAAATAAATAGGCGCAAAATAAGCTAATTTACTGTTTGTCTGAAGCTATGCGAGGTAGTCACACTCTAAATACACAGTAGATACAAATAGAAAATATCAATTGAAAACTCTGTTTAGCAGAAACCGCTTTAAAACGAAACCTAAAAACTGAAAATAGGATTTTTTTACTCACCGTAAAATCTCTTCCTCAGAATCCATCTGTGGGATGCTGCGTTATCCATTACCTCTGGGTAAGAGTGTGGGCTAGGGAGGTTAGTCACAACACTAAAAGATTACTCCCCTCTAACCGCTCCCACCTCCAGCAGAACCTCAGTCGACGTTTAGCAACGCCGCATGGAGGAAACCACCTTTAACAAACGTAACATATACGTATTCCCGGCAGACGGTATGCCAGCTGTCAATATCGCCGGCACCCCAACACACAGTTTTAGCTAGGATTTAAACCCCATTGAAAAAGTCAGACAAGTAAATCACTTATCACTTGTAATATGCCAAAGCTGGTGGGCTAAATACTGCTCTCAGTAAAACAGTGCAGAGCTATGCTGTGAGGTAGCCTGGAGAGGGAAAATGGCACCCGAACAATGGAAACTCCTACTAGCCGCTTCCCTGCCCAAAGTGAAGTGCTGTCCCCACTACACAAAAAAACAGATAGGAGACCGCAGGGAGCCTGATAGAGCTAACAATGTAGAGCTGCGCTAGCTGAAGCATGCACACAGGGAACAAGTGTATAAGAGGGTCACTGCCTAGTGCTACCCCAGTAGGCTGTGGCTGTTCCTACCTGACCGAGTGCATCCTCTGTTTCTGTGACCCAGTGAGAGGGAAGACCCAGAGACCTCAGCGGTGTAGTGACTCCATCCAGAGGCAGCAGAGAGTGAGAAAACGGAGCTCACAGAAGCTCTCTATCCTAACTATTCTCACTATGGTTGTGTTTATCGCCTGTAATAGGGACTAAACACCAAACAAACATATTAGAAATAAAACCTAACTAAAAGCTAGAAGTAAAGAAAAAAAGTGTGCTTCTACAAGGCACAAAAACTAGACCGAGGTACTGCTGGAGGTGGGAGGGGTTAGAGTCAGCTTTTAGTGTTCTTGCGCCTAACCTCCATAGCCCACACTCTAACCCAGAAGTAATGAATAGCACAGCGTACTCCAGACGGATGAAAGAGGAAATGCCAACTAACAATTGTACCTAGAAGACACTGTGCAGCAGTCACAATTGGGAGCAGTTTCAACGTTATCTTAGGGGAGTCGCTCAACACACATCTCCCCCCCCCCCCCCCCCCCCCCCCTCAGCACAACGCAATGTGCTGAGTGAGGGAGGCGGGGTTGGGGGGGGGGGGGGGGGCAGCGGTGAAATGAGCGACCTGCTAGATTGTGCCTGCAAGCCGACCAATCTAGCAGCGGCGATCGTCGGCACCCCTACACATGGAGCAATGTGAACTTAATTTCTAAGCAATCTAGTCAGATTGCTTAGAAATTAAGTAAACGTCGCTCCATGTGTACCCCCCTTTAACCTTAATAAATAAGCCAGGCAGTGTTGAAACACAATACCAACCTATTGCATCTGACAGGTTTCTGCTATACAGACTGATAATTCCTTACAGGCGAGAGGTCTCCGGCAGTGCAGACAAGCTGACTCTCTGGGACAGATACTTTGAGTCTTTACAAACAAGTAGACAGCTGCTGGAACCTAGCCACAGTGTCATCTAGGGATCCGAGTAATTGACCTCCCTTGCTACCCTGTGGATATTTGGACCTTGCCTCTTACAGATTGACAGTAAATTATCTATACGTGTTCCAGAGTACTTAATCTATTCCGCCTGTTTATCTCTTGCAGGTAGTTATTAATGCCCATTTATTCAATTTTATGGTGTTAATTTTAATGTTTTAAAAGAAATAATTTCTGATCAAAACAGTGAGTTTTCAATTATTTTGTATTCTCTGCCAGCCAAGATGGTTTCTATTTGTATGAATCTCTTAAATTCATGCAAATCATACTTCTCAAACCATTACCATATAACGGTTACCTCACCTACTAGCCACAGAATGTCCTTCTCTATCACACATATTCCGTTGTACTGCGGTGTACTTTTCCTCCTCAGATCGGTCATCATTTTCCAAGGCAACACGGGCTTTATATTGAGAGCTGGACTCAATCTCTTCAGCTATTTGAGCAGCTCTAGCTTCCCTCTTTAAATACTCTTCAGAATTGTCCCTTTCCAATGGTACACTGTTGTGAAACAAATGTGATTTCTTGTACATGTAGGCTTAAAAGCAAACATCAGTAAAAATAAGTACATCGTGATGTAAGTAAGAAGGAAAAATAAATGCTCAATCTACTATGTTACACCAATGAAAACATGTATAGTGAGCGTCACAAAAGTAAAAGCTTTAGGACTACCTGGTGTGCACTGGCTCCTCCCCCTATGACCCTCCTCCAAGCCTCAGTTAGGATACTGTGCCCGGACGAGCGTACACAATAAGGAAGGATATTGAATCCCGGGTAAGACTCATACCAGCCACACCAATCACACCGTACAACCTGTGATCTGAACCCAGTTAACAGCATGATAACAGAGGAGCCTCTGAAAAGATGGCTCACAACAATAATAACCCAATTTTTGTAACAATAACTATGTACAAGTATTGCAGACAATCCGCACTTGGGATGGGCGCCCAGCATCCACTACGGACTATGAGAAATAGAATTATCGGTAAGTAAATTCTTATTTTCTCTAACGTCCTAAGTGGATGCTGGGGACTCCGTAAGGACCATGGGGATTATACCAAAGCTCCCAAAACGGGCGGGAGAGTGCGGATGACTCTGCAGCACCGAATGAGAGAACTCCAGGTCCTCCTCAGCCAAGGTATCAAATTTGTAGAATTTAGCAAACGTGTTTGCCCCTGACCAAGTAGCTGCTCGGCAAAGTTGTAAAGCCGAGACCCCTCGGGCAGCCGCCCAAGATGAGCCCACCTTCCTTGTGGAATGGGCATTTACAGATTTTGGCTGTGGCAGGCCTGCCACAGAATGTGCAAGCTGAATTGTACTACAAATCCAGCGAGCAATAGTCTGCTTAGAAGCAGGAGCACCCAGCTTGTTGGGTGCATACAGGATAAATAGCGAGTCAGATTTTCTGACTCCAGCCGTCCTGGAAACATATTTTCAGGGCCCTGACTACGTCCAGCAACTTGGAGTCCTCCAAGTCCCTAGTAGCCGCAGGCACCACAATATGCTGGTTCAAGTGAAATGCTGAAACCACCTTAGGGAGAAATTGAGGACGAGTCCTCAATTCTGCCCTGTCCGTATGAAAAATTAGGTAAGGGCTTTTATAGGATAAAGCCGCCAATTCTGAGACACGCCTGGCTGAAGCCAGGGCTAACAGCATTACCACCTTCCATGTGAGATATTTTAAGTCCACAGTGGAAAGTGGTTCAAACCAATGTGATTTTAGGAATCCCAAAACTACATTTAGATCCCAAGGTGCCACTGGAGGCACAAAAGGAGGTTGTATATGCAAGTACCCCCTTGACAAACGTCTGTACTTCAGGAACTAAAGCCAGTTCTTTTTGGAAGAAAATCGACAGGGCCGAAATCTGAACCTTAATGGACCCTAATTTTTGGCCCATAGACAGTCCTGTTTGTAGGAAATGCAGGAAACGACCCAGTTGAAATTCCTCTGTAGGGGCCTTCCTGGCCTCGCACCACGCAACATATTTACGCCAAATACGGTGATAATGTTGTACGGTTACATCCTTCCTGGCTTTGATCAGGGTAGGGATGACTTCATCCGGAATGCCTTTTTCCTTCAGGATCCGGCGTTCAACCGCCATGCCGTCAAACGCAGCCGCGGTAAGTCTTGGAAGAGACAGGGTCCCTGCTGGAGCAGGTCCTTTCTTAGAGGTAGAGGCCACGGGTCCTCTGTGAGCATCTCTTGAAGTTCCGGGTACCAAGTCCTTCTTGGCCAATCCGGAGCCACGAGTATAGTCCTTACTCCTCTCCTTCTTATGATCCTCAGTACCTTGGGTATGAGAGGCAGAGGAGGGAACACATACACTGACTGGTACACCCATGGTGTTACCAGAGCGTCCACAGCTATTGCCTGAGGGTCCCTTGACCTGGCGCAATATCTGTCTAGTTTTTTGTTGAGGCGGGACGCCATCATGTCCACCTTTGGTTTTTCCCCACGGTTCACAATCATGTGGAAGACTTCTGGGTGAAGTCCCCACTCCCCCGGGTGGAGGTCGTGTCTGCTGAGGAAGTCTGCTTCCCAGTTGTCCACACCCAGAATGAACACTGCTGACAGTGCTATCACATGATTTTCTGCCCAGCGAAGAATCCTTGCAACTTCTGTCATTGCCCTCCTGCTTCTTGTGCCGCCCTGTCTGTTTACGTGGGCGACTGCCGTGATGTTGTCCGACTGGATCAGCACCAGCTGACCTTGAAGCAGAGGTCTTGCTAGGCTCAGAGCATTGTAGATGGCTCTTAGCTCCAGGATATTTATGTGAAGTGATGTCTCCAGGCTTGACCACAAGCCCTGGAAATTTCTTCCCTGTGTGACTGCTCCCCAGCCTCTCAGGCTGGCATCCGTGGTCACCAGGACCCAGTTCTGAATGCCGAATCTGCGGCCCTCTAGAAGATGAGCACTCTGCAACCACCACAGGAGAGACACCCTTGTCCTTGGAGACAGGGTTATCCGCTGATGCATCTGAAGATGCGATCCGGACCATTTGTCCAGCAGATCCCACTGAAAAGTTCTTGCGTGGAATCTGCCGAATGGAATCGCTTCGTAAGAAGCCACCATTTTTCCCAGGACCCTTGTGCATTGATGCACTGACACTTGGCCTGGTCTTAGGAGGTTCCTGACTAGCTCGGATAACTCCCTGGCTTTCTCCTCCGGGAGAAACACCTTTTTCTGGACTGTGTCCAGAATCATCCCTAGGAACAGCAGACGTGTCGTCGGAATCAGCTGCGATTTTGGAATATTTAGAATCCACCCGTGCTGTCGTAGCACTACTTGAGATAGTGCTACACCGACCTCTAACTGTTCCCTGGACCTTGCCCTTATCAGGAGATCGTCCAAGTAAGGGATAATTAAGACGCCTTTTCTTCGAAGAAGAATCATCATTTCGGCCATTACCTTGGTAAAGACCCGGGGTGCCGTGGACAATCCAAACGGCAGCGTCTGAAACTGATAGTGACAGTTCTGTACCACAAACCTGAGGTACCCTTGGTGAGAAGGGCAAATTGGGACATGGAGGTAAGCATCCTTGATGTCCAGAGACACCATATAGTCCCCTTCTTCCAGGTTCGCTATCACTGCTCTGAGTGACTCCATCTTGAATTTGAACCTTTGTATGTAAGTGTTCAAGGATTTCAGATTTAAAATAGGTCTCACCGAGCCGTCCGGCTTCGGTACCACAAACAGCGTGGGATAATACCCCTTTCCCTGTTGTAGGAGGGGTACCTTGATTATCACCTGCTGGGAATACAGCTTGTGAATGGCTTCCAATACCGCCTCCCTGTCGGAGGGAGACGTTGGTAAAGCAGACTTCAGGAACCGGCGAGGGGGAGACGTCTCGAATTCCAATTTGTACCCCTGAGATACTACCTGCAGGATCCAGGGGTCTACTTGCGAGTGAGCCCACTGCGCGCTGAAATTCTTGAGACGACCCCCCACCGTACCTGAGTCCGCTTGTAAGGCCCCAGCGTCATGCTGAGGACTTGGCAGAAGCGGGGGAGGGCTTCTGTTCCTGGGAAGAGGCTGCCTGCTGCAGTCTTTTTCCCCTACCTCTGCCCCGGGGCAGATATGAGTGGCCTTTTGCCCGCTTGCCCTTATGGGGACGAAAGGATTGAGCCTGAAAAGACGGTGTCTTTTTCTGCTGAGAGGTGACCTGGGGTAAAAAGGTGGATTTCCCAGCCGTTGCCGTGGCCACCAGGTCCGATAGACAGACCCCAAATAACTCCTCCCCTTTATACGGCAATACTTCCATATGCCGTTTGGAATCCGCATCACCTGACCACTGTCGCGTCCATAACCCTCTTCTGGCAGAAATGGACAGCGCACTTACTCTTGATGCCAGAGTGCAAATATCCCTCTGTGCATCTCGCATATATAGAAATGCATCCTTTAAATGCTCTATAGTCAATAATATACTGTCCCTGTCCAGGGTATCAATATTTTCAGTCAGGGAATCCGACCAAGTCACCCCAGCACTGCACATCCAGGCTGAGGCGATTGCTGGTCTCAGTATAACACCAGTATGTGTGTATATACTTTTTAGGATATTTTCCAGCTTTCTATCAGCTGGCGGCCGTATCAGGAGACGGTAACGCCACTTGTTTTGATAAGCGTGTGAGCGCCTTATCTACCCTAGGGGGTGTTTCCCAACGCGCCCTAACCTCTGGCGGGAAAGGGTATAATGCCAATAATTTTTTAGAAATTAGCAGTTTTTTATCGGGGGAAACCCACGCTTCATCACACACCTCATTTAATTCATCTGATTCAGGAAAAACTACGGGTAGTTTTTTCACACCCCACATAATACCCTTTTTTGTGGTACTTGTAGTATCAGAAATGTTCAAAACCTCCTTCATTGCCGTGATCATGTAACGTGTGGCCCTACTGGAAAATACGTTTGTTTCCTCACCGTCGACACTGGAGTCAGTGTCCGTGTCTGGGTCTGTGTCGACCATCTGAGGTAACGGGCGCTTTAGAGCCCCTGACGGTGTTTGAGACGCCTGGACAGGTATTAACTGTTTTTCCGGCTGTCTCATGTCGTCAACAGTTTTTTGTAAAGTGCTGACGCTATCACGTAATTCCTTCCATACGACCATCCAGTCAGGTGTCGACTCCCTAGGGGGTGACATCACTATTACAGGCAATTGCTCAGCCTCCATACCATTTTCCTCTTCATACATGTCGACACAATGTACCGACACACAGCACACACACAGGGAATGCTCTGATAGAGGACAGGACCCCACTAGCCCTTTGGGGAGACAGAGGGAGAGTTTGCCAGCACACACCAGAGCGCTATATATATACAGGGATAACCTTATATAAGTGTTTTTCCCTTATATAGCTGCTGTATTATTAATCTGCCAAATTTAGTGCCCCCCCTCTCTTGTTTTACCCTGTTTCTGTAGTGCAGGACTGCAGGGGAGAGCCAGGGAGCTTCCCTCCAACGGAGCTGTGAGGGAAAATGGCGCTTGTGTGCTGAGGAGATAGGCTCCGCCCCCTTCTCGGCGGCCTTTCTCCCGCTTTTTTAAGGAAAAACTGGCAGGGGTTAAATACATCCATATAGCCCAGGAGCTATATGTGATGTATTTTTAGCCATCTAAGGTGTTTTTATTGCGTCTCAGGGCGCCCCCCCCCCAGCGCCCTGCACCCTCAGTGACCGGAGTGTGAAGTGTGCTGAGAGCAATGGCGCACAGCTGCGGTGCTGTGCGCTACCTTATTGAAGACAGGACGTCTTCTGCCGCCGATTTCCCGGACCTCTTCAGTATCTGGCTCTGTAAGGGGGCCGGCGGCGCGGCTCTGGGACCCATCCATGGCTGGGCCTGTGATCGTCCCTCTGGAGCTAATGTCCAGTAGCCTAAGAAGCCCAATCCACTCTGCACGCAGGTGAGTTCGCTTCTTCTCCCCTTAGTCCCTCGGTGCAGTGAGCCTGTTGCCAGCAGGTCTCACTGAAAATAAAAAACCTAAAACTAACTTTTCACTAAGCAGCTCAGGAGAGCCCCTAGTGTGCACCCTTCTCGTTCGGGCACAAAAATCTAACAGAGGCTTGGAGGAGGGTCATAGGGGGAGGAGCCAGTGCACACCAGGTAGTCCTAAAGCTTTTACTTTTGTGCCCAGTCTCCTGCGGAGCCGCTATTCCCCATGGTCCTTACGGAGTCCCCAGCATCCACTTAGGACGTTAGAGAAAGGATTTAAATTACCTACCGTAAAATACTTTTCTCGTAGTCCATGAGGGACACTGGGGACACTTATTACGATGGGGTACAAAGGAGTCGGTGCACTTTAAATTTCTTAAAACAGGGTGTGCTGGCTCCTCCCCTCTATGCCCTCCCTCACAGCTCAGTCTAGGAAAACTGTGCCCGAAGGAGATGGAGATACTTGAGAGGAGGAAACTTGACAATACACAAGTGGTGAGATTAACGGACCAGCACACAGCAAAACAACAAACTAGCAACCGCTAGTGAAAACAGAAACCGCTGACAATAACTTCACACAACAACAATAACTTACGGGAAAAAGTTAAAGCAGAGAGGCGGGCGCCCAGTATCCCTTATCGACTACGAGAAAAGGATTTACCGGTAGGTAATTAAAATCCTCTTTTCTCTAACATCCATAAGGGATACTGGGGACACTTATTACGATGTGGACGTCCCAAAGCTCCCAGAACGGGTGGGATCATGCGGAGACGCCTGCAACAGTCTGTCCAAATTGGACATCCTCCGTAGCCAGGGTATCAATCCTGTAGAACTTGACAAAGGTGTTTGTACCTAACCAGGTAGCGGCCCAACACAGTTGCAAGGCAAAGACAACCCGGGCAGCCGCCCAGGAAGCACCCACAGACCTGGTAGAGTGGGCCTTGATAAACCTAGAAACAGGTAAGGCATCTTGAATAGTAAGCCTAATCCAACGGGCAATGGACTGCTTGGAAGCAATCAGACCTTTCTTGTGAGCATCAGAGGACAAATAAGGAATCCGATTTCTGGACAGCAAAAGTCCTCTTGACGTAAATCCTCAGGGCTCGCACCACATCCAAAGACTCCGGGGGAGAGGAAGTGGCTGAAGCCGCCAGAACCACAATAGCCTGATTCGGGTGGAATGCAAAAACCACCTTTGGCAGGAACTGCTGACGAGTCTTGAGCTCAGCTCTATCCGCATGAAAGACCATGTAGGGAATCAAGGACTACGCACCCAGTTACGAAACACGCCTAGCGGAAGCAAAGACCAAGAGCATTACAGTCTTTCACGTAAGGTATTTTTCCTCAACAGACACCAGAGGCTCAAACCAAAAGGACGGTAGAAACTTCAGAACCACACTGAGATCCCAAGAAGCAGTGTGCGGCACAAAGGGAGGCTGTATGCGAAGGACACCCTGCAGAAACGTCTGTACTTCAGGCAAAGGAGCCAATATCTTCTGGAAGAAGATGGACAAGGCTGAGATCTGGACCTTTATGGAGCCCAACCAGCCTGTAGGAAGCACAAAAAGCGCCCCTGGTTGAAGACCTCAGACGGATACCTTCGGCTCTCATACCAGGAGACTTATAGTTTCCAGATATGGTGATAATGCGTCGGCGTGGCAGCCTTCCTGGCTTGAACCATGGTGGTAATGACCTTTTCAGGAATACCCTTCTTAGCTAAAATGTTCTGCTCCACCGCCATGCCGTCAAACAAAGCCACAGCAAGTCCGGGTAGAGGAACGACCCTTGCTGAAGGAGATACTCCCGTAGTGGAAGTGCCCAGGGGTCTTCTATGGCCAAGGCCGGAAGATCCGCATACCAGACTCTTCGAGGACTGTCGGGGGAAATATGAATTGCCTGTACTCCCTCTCTTCTGATTCTCTTTAGAAACCTGGTGAGCAACAGAATTGGAGGAAACAGGTACACTAGCCGGTAAGCCCACGGTGTTGTCAGCGCGTCCACTGCCAGAGTCCTGGAACAATAGCACGTAAAGCTTGTTATTGAGTCGAGAGGCCATCAGATCGATCTGCGGACATCCCCACAGATCCGTTAGCATCCGAAACACTTGCGGATGGAGACTCCACTCTCCTGGGTGGAGCTCGTTACGACTGAGGAAGTCCGCCTCCCAGTTGTCCACTCCTGGAATGAAAAGGCCAGACACCGATTTCGCATTCCGTCCTACCCAGAGAAGTATCTTTGATACCTCCCCGCATGCAGGCCCTGCTCTTCGTTCCTTCTTGTCAATTGACGTATGCCACTGCTGTGGCATTATCTGACTGAACTTGAATGGCTTGACCGTGGAGCAGATGAGCCCCCTACAGCAGAGCATTGTATATCGCACAGAGTTCCAGTATGTTTATCGGAAGGCAGGCCTCTAGGCTTGACCACCTGCCCTGTAACACTGCCCCCTGAGTAATAGTCCCCCAGCCCCGAAGGCTGGCATCTGTGGTCACGAGAATCCAATCCTGGATCTCAAAGCTCCGACCGCCAATATGTTGGATGGCTGCAACCACCACAGAAGAGAAACCCTGCCCTGTGGTGACCGACAAATTACCTGGTGCATCTACAGATACGAATCAGACCACTTCACCAGGGCCAACAGCATGACCACTTTCCATGTGAGATATTTTAACTCCACAGATTTAAGTGGTTCAAACCAATGTGACTTTTGGAACCCAAAACTACATTGAGATCCCAAAGTGCCACTGGAGGCACAAAAGGAGGCTGTATATGCAGTACCCCTTTTACAAACGTCTGAACTTCAGGGACTGAAGCTAGTTCTTTTTGGAAGAAAATTGACAGGGCCGAAATTTGAACCTTAATGGACCCCAATTTCAGGCCCATAGACACTCCTGTTTGCAGGAAATGTAGGAATCGACCCAGTTGAATTTCCTCCGTCGGGCCTTACCGGCCTCGCACCACGCAACATATTTTCGCCAATTGCGGTGATAATGTTTTTGCGGTTACATCCTTCCTGGCTTTGATCAGGATAGGGATGACTTCATCCGGAATGCCTTTTTTTCCTTCAGGATCCGGCGTTCAACCGCCATGCCGTCAAACGCAGCCGCGGTAAGTCTTGGAACAGACAGGGTCCTTGCTGGAGCAGGTCCCTTCTTAGAGGTAGAGGCCACAGATCCTCCGTGAGCATCTCTTGAAGTTCCGGTTACCAAGTCCTTCTTGGCCAATCCGGAACCACGAATATAGTGCTTACTCCTCTCCATCTTATCAATCTCAGTACCTTGGGTATGAGAGGCAGAGGAGGGAACACATACCCTGACTGGTACACCCACGGTGTTACCAGAGCGTCTACAGCTATTGCCTGAGGGTCCCTGGACCTGGCGCAATACCTGTCGAGTTTTTAAATCATGTGGAAGACTTCTGGGTGAAGTCCCCACTCTCCCGGGTGGAGGTCGTGTCTGCTGAGGAAGTCTGCTTCCCAGTTGTCCACTCCCGGAATGAATACTGCTGACAGTGCTATCACATGATTTTCCGCCCAGCGAAGAATCCTTGCAGCTTCTGCCATTGCCATCCTGCTTCTTGTGCCACCCTGTCTGTTTACGTGGGTGACTGCCGTGATGTTGTCCGACTGGATCAACACCGGCTGACCTTGAAGCAGAGGTCTTGCTAAGCTTAGAGCATTGTAAATGTCCCTTAGCTTCAGGATATTTATGTGAAGTGATGTCTCCAGGCTTGACCATAAGCCCTGGATATTCCTTCCCTGTGTGACTGCTCCCCAGCCTCGCAGGCTGGCATCCGTGGTCACCAGGACCCAGTCCTGAATGCCGAATCTGCGGCCCTCTAGAAGATGAGCACTCTGCAACCACCACAGGAGGGACACCCTTGTCCTTGGTGACAGGGTTATCAGCTGATGCATCTGAAGATGCGACCCGGACCATTTGTCCAGCAGGTCCCACTGGAAAGTTCTTGCGTGGAATCTGCCGAATGGGATTGCTTCGTAGGAAGCCACCATTTTACCCAGAACCCTTGTGCATTGATGCACTGAGACTTGGCTCAGTTTTAGGAGGTTCCTGACTAGCTCGGATAACTCCCTGGCTTTCTCCTCCGGGAGAAACACCTTTTTCTGGACTGGGTCCAGGATCATCCCTAGGAACAGAAGACAAGTCGTCGGAACCAGCTGCGATTTTAGAATATTGAGAATCCAATCGTGCTGCCGCAACACTACCTGAGATAGTGCTACACCGACCTCCAACTGTTCCCTGGATCTTACCCTTATCAGGGAATTGTCCAAGTAAGGGATAACTAAAATTCCCTTCCTTCGAAGGAATATCATCATTTCGGCCATTACCTTGGTAAAGACCCGGGGTGCCGTGGACCATCCATACGGCAGCGTCTGAACTGATAGTGACAGTTCTGTACCATAAACCTGAGGTACCCTTGGTGAGAAGGGTAAATTTTGACATGAAGGTAAGCATCCTTGATGTCCCGAGACATCATGTAGTCCCCTTCTTCCAGGTTCGCAATCACTGCTCTGAGTGACTCAATCTTGAATTTGAACCTCTGTATGTAAGTGTTCAAAGATTTTAGATTTAGAATCGGTCTCACCGAGCCGTCCGGCTTCGGTACCACAACAGTGTGGAATAATACCCCGTTCCCTGTTGGAGGAGGGGTATCTTGATTATCACCTGCTGGGAATACAGCTTGTGAATGGCTTCCAAAACTGTCTCCCTGTCAGAAGGAGACATCGGTAAAGCCGACTTTAGGAAACGGCGAGGGGGAGACGTCTCGAATTCTAATTTGTACCCCTGAGATATCACCTGAAGGATCCAGGGGTCTACTTGCGAGTGAGCCCACTGCGCGCTGAAATTCATTGAGACGGGCCCCCCACCGTGCCTGATTCTGCTTGTAAAGCCCCAGCGTATACTGAGGGCTTGGCAGAGGCGGGAGAGGGTTTCTGTTCCTGGGAACTGGCTGATTTCTGCAGCCTTTTTCCTCTCCCTCTGTCACGGGGCAGAAATGAGGAACCTTTTGCCCGCTTGTCCACGAAAAGACTGCGCCTGATAATACGGCGTCTTCTCATGTTGAGAGGCGACCTGGGGTACAAACGTGGATTTCCCAGCTGTTGCCGTGGCCACCAGGTCTGAAAGACCGACCCCAAATAACTCCTCCCCTTAATAAGGCAATACTTCCAAATGCCGTTTGGAATACGCATCACCTGACCACTGACGTGTCCATAACCCTCTACTGGTAGAAATGGACAACGCACTTAGACTTGATGCCAGTCGGCAAATATTCCGCTGTGCATCACGCATATATAGAAATGCATCTTTTAAATGCTCTATAGGCAAAAATATACTGTCCCTATCTAGGGTATCAATATTTTCAGTCAGGGAATCCGACCACGCCAACCCAGCACTGCCCATCCAGGCTGAGGCGATTGCTGGTCGCAGTATAACACCAGTATGTGTGTAAATACATTTTAGGATACCCTCCTGCTTTCTATCAGCAGGATCCTTAAGGGCGGCCATCTCAGGAGAGGGTAGAGCCCTTACAAGCGTGTGAGCGCTTTATCCACCCTAGGGGGTGTTTCCCAACGCACCCTAACCTCTGGCGGGAAAGGATATAATGCCAATAACATTTTAGAAATTATCAGTTGTTATCGGGGGAAACCCACGCATCATCACACACCTCATTTAATTTCTCAGATTCAGGAAAACTACAGGTAGTTTTTCCTCACCGAACATAATACCCCTTTTTGGTGGTACTCGTATTATCAGAAATGTGTAAAACATTTTTCATTGCCTCAATCATGTAACGTGTGGCCCTACTGGAAGTCACATTTGTCTCTTCACCGTCGACACTGGAGTCAGTATCCGTGTCGGCGTCTATATCTGCCATCTGAGGTAACGGGCGCTTTAGAGCCCCTGACGGCTTATGAGACGTCTGGACAGGCACAAGCTGAGTAGCCGGCTGTCTCATGTCAACCACTGTCTTTTATACAGAGCTGACACTGTCACGTAATTTCTTCCAACAATTCATCCACTCAGGTGTCGACCCCCTAGGGGGTGACATCACTATTACAGGCAATCTGCTCCGTCTCCACATCATTTTTCTCCTCATACATGTCGACACAAAAGTACCGACATACAGCACACACACAGGGAATGCTCTGATAGAGGACAGGACCCCACTAGCCCTTTGGGGAGACAGAGGGAGAGTTTGCCAGCACACACCAGAGCGCTATATATATACAGGGATAACCTTATATAAGTGTTTTTCCCCTTATAGCTGCTGTATAGTTAATACTGCGCCTAATTAGTGCCCCCCTCTCTTTATTAACCCTTTCTGTAGTGTAGTGACTGCAGGGGAGAGCCAGGGAGCTTCCCTCCAACGGAGCTGTGAGGGAAAATGGCGCCAGTGTGCTGAGGAGATAAGGTCGCCGATAAGGGGGCGGAGCCTATCTCCCGTTTTTCTATGTATTCTGGCAGGGGTTAAATGCATCCATATAGCCCAGGAGCTATATGTGATGCATTTTTTTGCCATCCAAGGTGTTTTTATTGCGTCTCAGGGCGCCCCCCCCCCAGCGCCCTGCACCCTCAGTGACCGGAGTGTGAAGTGTGCTGAGAGCAATGGCGCACAGCTGCAGTGCTGTGCGCTACCTTGTTGAAGACAGGACGTCTTCTGCCGCCGATTTTCCGGACCTCTTCTGCCTTCTGGCTCTGTAAGGGGGCCGGCGGCGCGGCTCTGGGACCCATCCAAGCTGGGCCTGTGATCGTCCCTCTGGAGCTAATGTCCAGTAGCCTAAGAAGCCCAATCCACTCTGCACGCAGGTGAGTTCGCTTCTTCTCCCCTTAGTCCCTCGATGCAGTGAGCCTGTTGCCAGCAGGTCTCACTGAAAATAAAAAACCTAAACTAAAACTTTCACTAAGAAGCTCAGGAGAGCCCCTAGTGTGCACCCTTCTCGTTCGGGCACAAAGATCTAACTGAGGCTTGGAGGAGGGTCATAGGGGGAGGAGCCAGTGCACACCAGATAGTCCTAAAGCTTTCTTTAGATGTGCCCAGTCTCCTGCGGAGCCGCTATTCCCCATGGTCCTTACGGAGTCCCCAGCATCCACTTAGGACGTTAGAGAAACAATGGTAATGCTTAGACGTTACCCCCTTCCATAGTCGGGATGACCTTGTCAGGAATCCCTATCCTGGTTAGAATCAGCCGTTCAACTTCCATGCCGTCAAACGTAGCCGTGGTAAGTCCTGATAGACGAATGGGCCCTGTTGCAGAAGATCCTCTCGAAAAGGCAGAGGCCACGGATCTTCGATTAGCATCTCGAGAAGATCCGCACACCAGGCCCTTCGCGTCCAGTCCAGAGTAATGAGAATTGCTTGAACTCTTTCCTTTTTACTCTTTTGAGAACTCTTGGGATCAGAGGAATGGTAGGAAACGCATACACCAGCTGGTACACCCACGGAGTTGTCAGGGCATTGACCGCTACAGCTTGCAGGTCCCTTGACCTGGAACAATACCGCTTGAGCTTCTTGTTGAGTCGAGAGGCCATCACGTCAATTTGTGGCTAACTCCACAGACGTGTCAACCACTACAGCACCTTCGGGTGGAGGCCCCATTCCCCCAGGTGCAGGTCGTGTCTGCTAAGGAAGTCTGCTTCCCAGTTGTCTACTCCCGAAATGAAGATCGCCAACAATACCACGGCGTGTTTTTCCGCCCAGATAAGAATTCTTGACACCTCTGACAATGTGGCCCTGCTTTTCGTTCCGCCCTGCCAGTTGATGCAAGACACTGTTGTCACATTGTCCGACGGAACTTGAGTGGCCTGATTCTGCAGAAGAGATGAGGCCTGTAGAAGGGCGTTGTAGATAGCCCTGAGTTCCAGGATGTTAATCGGAAGGAAGAATTCCTGACCAACTTCCTTGGAACTGTACCCCAACCTCTGAGGCTTGCACCTGGTTAGCAAAATCCAATTCTGGATCCCAAACCTTCAACCCTCCACTAGGTGAGAAGTTTGTAGCCACCACAGGAGGGAGATGCTGGCTTTCGGCGACAGACAAATCCGCCGATGCATGTGAAGATGCGATCCGGACCATTTGTCCAACAGATCCAGCTGGAAGGCCCTCGCGTGAAACCTCACGTACTGAAATGCTTCGTAAGAAGCCACCATTTTCCACAGAAGGCGGATGCACAGATGTACGGAGATTCGGGTCAGCTTCAAGACAGCCCGAACCATCGACTGGATCACCATTGCTTTTTCCAAGGGAAGGAACACTCTGAGACTCTGTGTCCAGTGTCATTCCCAGGAAATTAAGCTTGTGTTGTTCTAGGCGAGATTTTGGTAGGTTCAGAATCCACCCATGATCTAAACTGAGTCTGGTAGGAGGGGCATAGATGGAGCAAGCA
Source organism: Pseudophryne corroboree (assembly GCF_028390025.1). Taxonomy (NCBI): domain Eukaryota; kingdom Metazoa; phylum Chordata; class Amphibia; order Anura; family Myobatrachidae; genus Pseudophryne; species Pseudophryne corroboree. The sequence continues at coordinate 298,756,733 of NC_086444.1, forward strand.
AGCACACGTTATCAAACTTCTATAGTGACCATGATTCCAAGTGGATCCGTCTACTAAATGGATTTCCAGTATCCCCTAGGACATGAGAAAATTATAATAACATTATTACATATAGAGCGTGGCAGAACATAACTGGGAGCCCCAAGCAGGCAGCTATACACCTCCAGAACCTACTAAACACAGGGTCAGAACTCCAGAGGGAAAACAGAGGACCCCTCAGAGAACTTAACCGAGCAAAACAATGTCAAAAGCAGTTTAAAAAAAAAAAAAAAACACACAGACAAGCAACTTGTATGCCTCTAGGAATATATGAGTTTCAAGCATAAATTAAAAAAAACCCACACCAATGTATTGTGGAGTAATGCGACCTATTTTATAATATAAACAGGATTTTCAAATATGCAAATAGAAGTGTGAAGAAATTGCTATGGTAAATATATAGTTATATAACTGTTGGAAGTACTTACGTATAAGAGGAAAGGCTACTGTCATAGGTTGATACAACACCATAATTTTCTTCATTGTAGCGAAACATTTCATTGGGATCCCAACCATTAGACTAGAGACAGAACAACATGGTCAATAACAGAAAACCAAAATCCAAGAAACTAACTTTTGAATAATGTACTATTCCCCCTAAATCGTAAGAGGTCTTAATAACCCAAGTACACATTATGTGAAGCTTAATAAGCAATAGCCAAAATCAAAAGAAGAATTTGTGCAAATGCCTTCGTAAAGAAGACCTTAAATTGTTACGTTTTGGACTAATGAGTGAAGCAGGACATTTACTTACTACATCTGTATCTAACGACTCTAGCTCCTCGCTGTTAGTAGATAAGCTGCTACTAACGATGCATTCGCCCCCATCCCATGGTTCCAGGTCTTTCTCCTTGTGCTCACCGTTCACTTTAGACGATATACCAGAGTCAGTGAATCCATCTGAAAGGGTATAATCACAATTAACAGATTATACAGGTGATATGGTCAATCTAAACTAAATTGGCCAGAAAAGCAGAGCCAATCAGAAGACATGTAGATCTGATTGGCCAATGACCACACCGGCACATTGGGTTCTCACAAAATTAACCAGTGTGTTCTTTCAACTGTATGGTTGGGTACATATAAAGTAAACTCCAACAGGACATAGTTTTTATTTAAATAAACACAGCTTCAATATTAAACACTTAACTGAAACTGTCGCATCCCATGCCAGATAGGTTCTCTGGCTTGGTCGAATCCCATGCAACCATGCCCTGCTTCTGCGTCATCTGCCTTTTACATAGGAATTCAGTTCTGCATAAATGCAGAATTGATTTCATGCCGTTTGCCATTCCCCCAGGCAGTGATGTAGCTGGTCTGTGACAGCCAATATCACTACCAAAGCTGAGCACACAGTAATCTGGAATGCATGTGGTGGAAAGCAAAGTAAAATTGTGTGTAAAGAAAGGAACTTTGCAATTGGACCTTTGTGGGAGATCAATAGTTAAAGTGGGAGGGAGGTATGGTTAATGCCCAAATAAAATTTGCTGTCACAGCGGTGGGGTGGACCCTAGGATCTATTACTATGGGATAGGTGAGGGGTTAAAACCACCTCCCCAATAATCAGGGAGTGAAATCTTCTCCATTTTCAGAAATTTTTATCCTTCATGCAACTTACTTTCTTTGGTTTCATAGCTCTACCTTTGGCCATACATACTGTAATCCAGTCCAAAATACATGGCATCAACCTGGACATGAGCCATGCCAGGGTGACAGTTGTAGGGGTCAGTTCAATTAGCTGTGAAGGGTGCAAATGTGCTGTTGCCGTGCCGTTTTAACACCGGCAACAGCCCCTAATCTTATACCTTTGCGGGCTGGTTTCAGCCCTAACTCACATAAAACTGCTCGGAGCCCTATGGGGTGGCGAGCACTTTTGTGCGAGTTTGGGCAGCCATAATGTGCACCTGCTGCAGCGATGACTCGCACCCGCAAGATCATTGCAGCTAATTGGATTGACCCCTAAAGTGTTATTAGGGCTCAATTAGTCAGGCGATACCTGTAAAATACAGGCCAATAGATGTTCTCTCCATAACAAGTTTATCAGCATATTAGATAATGATTATTCTGATAGGACCCTTTGCTAGCATTGCAGTCTTTTTGGGCTGCACACTGGGATATTGGACCTGTAAGATTAGCTATGCGCTCTAGATACAATTTTATTTTCACTGATCACTAGTACCTCACAATAAAAAAAAGAAAATCAGTGCTGCCACTAGGCCCTAACAATAGGAGAATATATAAATATACATGAGACACTACAAGTAAAACATGTTTTAACTTAGACATATCAAATATAACTAAACACCAATTACCTCTTTTTGCATAATTGACATCCATGTCTTTAAATTGCGCCACAACAAAATCGGAAGACTTGAATAATATACTATCCACAATGTCTTCACGCTTTGGCCCCCCAGTAGAGTCTTTATTTTTCTTATGAGCTGCATCAAGCACTAAGTCACACTGCAAAACAAAAATTAAGTCAAATGGAGGATGTTACAGGAAACATTGGGGGGGAATTCAAAATGTTTGAAAAGTGGGTTGGGTGTCTGTTTTTTCTTGTCTAATAGACCGGGGGGAAAAACAGACACCCAACTGACTTTTCAAACAATTGAATATCCCCCATTGTGTCTAGATAGATATCAATAAACAAGGAACATACCAACGCCCCTCCCGAACCTCCAAACTATTATCCTTTATTTATATGCCGCCACAAGGGTTCCAGTCCCTTACCAAGGACATAAAAGAGCAAAACAAACATCGTATTAAACATTGCTACATCAGCAATCACACTCAAAAAAGCAGGGCTGCAGTAACCAATGGTTAGGTACCCATTGTAGGGAGTATGGAGCAGATCTTAAGTAAAGGAGAAACACGAGAGAAAAGGCCCTAATAACAAGTTCTAAAGGGGAGGAGAAGACAGACAGGGTGACAGATGACTTAGGCAGTGTGGAAGGAGCATGGAGCAGTGGCTAAGGATTAGAGCTGTATAGCATTGATGATGAAATGTGCTCTCAAGACTATTTGAAGTCAGGGAGAGGGAGAAGTACGGGCAAGCTCTTGGAAGTGTGAGGAAGTAAATAATTGAACTTAGAGACGGCATGAATTTGTTGGGTGAGAGAGTAAAGGGAGAATAAGTCAAATTTAAACGGGAAAGGATGGGGTGAGAGGCTTGAATAGGGTTCTGAAAGTGAGCCAGTGTAGGGCTTTTAAGAGAGTGGAGGCAGACATAGTACATTTGGAGAGGAAAATTAACCAGGCAGCAGCATTACGGACAGACTGGAGCGGAGAGAGGTTGGAGTCTGGGAGGCCAGATAGGAGGAGGTTAAAAAGTAGTCCAATAGGTAAATAACAAGCAAGTGGATCAGGGTCTCAGTTACCTCCAGGGTGAGAAAAGGTCTGTTACTAGAAATATTTCTGAGATGGAAATGGCAGGACTGCAAAGGGTACTGAATGTGCGCTTTGAAGGAGAGTGAGGAGTCAAGAATAACTCCAAAGACCGCACACTTTGATGATGGTTGTTTGTCAATAAAAAAAAAATAGTGGGAGGTGAGGTTATGTAGGAAAGTCCCAAGATGATCAGCTCAGTATTAGACATGATAAATTTAAGAAAGCGCCAAGATATCCATGAATAAAGACAGAGTTGGAGATACGAGTGAGGAGAGATTATGAGAACAGGAGAAGTCCCAGAACAGAACCTTGGGGAATACCTACCATTTGTGGAAGAGGGGGGAGTGGTGTCATTAAAGAAGATGGAGAAAATAAGAATTACTCACCGGTAATTCTATTTCTCGTAGTCCGTAGTGGATGCTGGGAACTCCTTAAGGACCATGGGGAATAGTCTGCTTCGAAGCAAGAGCGCCAACCTTGTTGGCTGCATACAGAATAAACAGCGAGTCAGACTTTCTGACTCCCGCCGTTCTGGAAACATAAATTTTCAAAGCCCGGACTACGTCCAGCAACTTGGAATCCTCCAAGTCCCTAGTAGCCGCAGGCACCACAATAGGCTGGTTCAAATGAAACGATGATACCACCCTAGGGAGAAATTGGGACGAGTCCTCAATTCTGCCCTGTCCATATGGAAGATCAGATAAGGGCTTTTACATGACAAAACCGCCAATTCTGACACACGCCTAGCCGAAGCTAAGGCCAATAGCATGACCACTTTCCACGTGAGATACTTTAGCCCCACGGTCTTAAGTGGCTCAAACCAGTGGGATTTCAGGAAATCCAACACAACGTTAAGATCCCAAGGTGCCACAAAAGGAGGCTGAATATGCAGCACCCCCGGAACAACGTCTGAACTTCAGGCAGTGAAGCCAGTTCTTTTTGAGAGAAAATGGATAGGGCCGAAATCTTGGCCTTTATGGATCCTAATTTTAGGCCCATAGTCACTCCTGACTGTAGGAAGTGCAGGAATCGACCCCGCTGGAATTCCTCTGTAGGGCCTTCCCGGCCTCACACCAAGCAACCTATTTTCGCTATATACAGTGAAAAAGTCTTGCCGTCACGTCTTTCCTAGCCTTTATCAGCGTAGGAATAACTGCATCCGGAATGCCCTTTTCCGCTATCCGGCGTTCAACCGCCATGCCGTCAAATGCAGCCGCGGTAAGTCTTGGAACAGACAGGGCCCCTGTTGCAACATGTTCTGTCTGAGAGGGAGAAGCCCTGAGTCCTCAGAGCATTTCATGCAGCTTCGGGTACCGAGTCCTTCTTGGCCCATTCGGAGCAAAGAATATTGTTCACACTCCTCCTTTTATTACAATTCTCAGCCCTTAGGTATGAGAGGAAGAGGAGGGAATACATAGACCGACTGGAACACCCACAGTGTTACTAGTGCGACCACAGCTATCACCTGAGGGTCCCTTGACCCGGCTTAAAACCTTTTTTAGCTTTTTATTGAGGTGGGACGCCATCTAGACCACCTGAGGCAGTTCCCATCAATTTGCAAACTGCGTGAAGACTTCCTGATGAAGTCCCCACTTTCCCGGGTGGAGGTCGTGCCTGCTGAGGAAGTCTGCTTCCCAGTTGTCCACTCCCGGAATGAACACTGCTGACAGTGCGCTTACTTGATTCTCCGCCCAGCGAAGAATTCTGGTGGCTTCTACCCTCGCCACCCTGCTCCTTGTGCCGCCTTGGCGGTTTACATGAACCCCTGCGGTCTGACTGGATCAGAACCGGTTGGTCGCGAAGCAGGATCTCCGCTTGACTTAGGGCGTTGTATATGGCCCTTAGTTCCAGGATATTGATGTGAAGGCAAGTCTGTTGACTTGACCACAGACCTTGGAAATTTCTTCCCTGTGTAACTGCCCCCCACCCTCGGAGGCTTGCATCCGTGGTCACCAGGATCCAGTCCTGAATGCCGAATCTGCGGCCCTCGAGAAGGTGAGCACTCTGCAGCCACCACAGGAGAGACACCCTGGCCCTGGGGGATAAGGTGATTAACCGATGCATCTAAAGAGGTGATCCGGACCACTTGTCCAGTAATTCCCATTGGAAGGTCCTCGCATGGAACCTGCCTAAGGGGATGGCCTCGTATGATGCCACCATCCTTCCCAGGACTCGAGTGCAGTGATGCACTGACACCTGTTTTGGTTTTAATAGATTCCTGACCAGTGTCATGAGCTCCTGAGCTCTCTCTATCAGGAGATAAACCCTTTTCTGTTCTGTGTCTAGGATCGTGCCTAGGAGAGGCAGATGAGCTGTAGGAACCAACTGCGACTTTGGAATATATAGAATCCAGCCGTGTTGCCGTTACACTTCCAGAGAAAGTGATACGCTGTTCAGCAACTGCTCTCTTGATCTCGCTTGTATGAGGAGATCGTCTAAGTGCGTGATAATAGTGACACCTTGCTTCCGCAGGAGCACAATCATATCCGCCATTACCTTGGTTATGACAATCCCGTACCGCAATTCTGAGGTACGCCTAATGAGGTGGATAAATGGGGACATGAAGGTATGCATCCCTTATGACCCGATTCACGATAAAGTCTCCCTCTTTTTAGGCTTGCCCTGACCGCTCTTAGCGATTCCATCTTGAACTTGAACCTTCTCAGGTATATGTTCAGGGATTTTTAATTCAATATGGGTCTGACCGAACCGCCTGGTTTCGGGATTACAACATGGTCGAATAATAACACCCTCTTGTTGAAGGAGGGGACCCTTGACCACCACCTGTTAACTGCAATTCACAAATTGTATCATTAACACTGGCTCCCTCTCTTGGGGGCAAGCCCGCAGGGCCGTCGGTGAGGGGGCATCTATCTTCTCACAGTCCAGCTTGTATCCCTGAGACACAATATCTATTGCCCAGGGACCTAACAGGGAGTGAACCCACTTGTGGCTGAACTTACGAAGGCGTGTCCCCACCGGGCCTAGCTCCGCCTGTGGAGCCCCAGCGGCATAGGTGGATTTTTGTAGGGGCCGGGGAGGACTTCTGTTCCTGGGAACTAGCTGTGTTGATCCCGGCTCTGACAAGAAAGGACGCACCTCAGACTGTTTCTTTATTCGAAAGGCTGCATTTAATAATGTCGTGCTTTCTTAGGCTGTGCAGGAATAATAAGAATTTACTTACCGATAATTCTATTTCTCGGAGTCCGTAGTGGATGCTGGGGTTCCTGAAAGGACCATGGGGAATAGCGGCTCCGCAGGAGACAGGGCACAAAAAAGTAAAGCTTTACTAGGTCAGGTGGTGTGCACTGGCTCCTCCCCCTATGACCCTCCTCCAGACTCCAGTTAGGTACCGTGCCCGGACGAGCATACACAATAAGGGAGGCATTTTGAATCCCGGGTAAGACTCATACCAGCCACACCAATCACACCGTACAACTTGTGATCTAAACCCAGTTAACAGTATGACAACAGAAAGGGCCTCTTAAAGATGGCTCCTTAACAATAACCCGAATTAGTTAACAATAACTATGTACAAGTATTGCAGATAATCCGCACTTGGGATGGGCGCCCAGCATCCACTACGGACTCCGAGAAATAGAATTATCGGTAAGTAAATTCTTATTTTCTCTATCGTCCTAAGTGGATGCTGGGGTTCCTGAAAGGACCATGGGGATTATACCAAAGCTCCCAAACGGGCGGGAGAGTGCGGATGACTCTGCAGCACCGAATGAGAGAACTCCAGGTCCTCCTTTGCCAGGGTATCAAATTTGTAAAATTTTACAAACGTGTTCTCCCCCGACCACGTAGCTGCTCGGCAGAGTTGTAATGCCGAGACCCCTCGGGCAGCCGCCCAAGATGAGCCCACCTTCCTTGTGGAGTGGGCTTTTACAGTTTTAGGCTGTGGCAGGCCTGCCACAGAATGTGCAAGTTGAATTGTGTTACAAATCCAACGAGCAATCGACTGCTTAGAAGCAGGTGCGCCCAACTTGTTGGGTGCATACAATATAAACAGCGAGTCAGATTTTCTGACTCCAGCCGTCCTTGCAATGTATATTTTTAAGGCTCTGACAACGTCCAACAACTTGGAGTCCTCCAAGTCGCTAGTGGCCGCAGGCACCACAATAGGTTGGTTCAGATGAAATGCTGATACCACTTTAGGGAGAAAATGCGGACGAGTCCGCAGTTCTGCCCTATCCGAATGGAAGATTAGATAAGGACTTTTATAAGATAAAGCCGCCAATTCAGATACTCTCCTGGCAGAGGCCAGGGCTAGTAACATAGTCACTTTCAATGTGAGATATTTCAAATCCACCTTTTTCAATGGTTCAAACCAATGGGATTTGAGGAAATCTAAAACTACATTTAGATCCCACGGTGCCACCGGAGGCACCACAGGAGGCTGTATATGCAGTACTCCCTTGACAAAAGTCTGGACCTCAGGGACAGAGGCCAATTCTTTTTGGAAGAATATTGACAGGGCCGAAATTTGAACCTTAATGGATCCCAATTTGAGACCCATAGATAATCCTGATTGCAGGAAATGTAGGAAACGACCCAGTTGGAATTCCTCCGTCGGAACCCTCCGATCCTCGCACCACGCTACATATTTTCGCCAAATGCGGTGATAATGTTTCACGGTGACTTCCTTCCGTGCCTTAATCAAGGTAGGAATGACTTCTTCTGGAATGCCTTTCCCTTTTAGGATCTGGCGTTCAACCGCCATGCCGTCAAACGCAGCCGCGGTAAGTCTTGAAAAAGACAGGGACCCTGCTGTAGCAGGTCCCTTCTCAGAGGTAGAGGCCACGGTTCGTCCGTGAGCATCTCTTGAAGTTCCGGATACCAAGTCCTTCTCGGCCAATCCGGAACCACTAGTATTGTTCTTACTCTTCTTTGCCGTATGATCTTCAATACCTTTGGTATGAGCGGCAGAGGAGGAAACACATACACTGACTGGTACACCCAAGGAGTTACCAGTGCGTCCACAGCTATTGCCTGTGGATCTCTTGACCTGGCGCAATATTTGTCCAGTTTCTTGTTGAGGCGAGACGCCATCATGTCTACAATTGGTCTTTCCCAACGGTCTATTAACATGTTGAAGACTTCTGGATGTAGACCCCACTCTCCCGGATGAAGATCGTGTCTGCTGAGGAAGTCTGCTTCCCAGTTGTCCACGCCCGGGATGAACACTGCTGACAGTGCTATCACGTGATTCTCCGCCCAGCGAAGAATCTTGGCAGCTTCTGCCATTGCACTCCTGCTTCTTGTGCCGCCCTGCCTGTTTACATGGGCGACCGCCGTGATGTTGTCCGACTGAATCAACACCGGCTTTCCTTGCAGGAGAAGTTCCGCCTGGCTTAGAGCATTGTAGATTGCTCTTAGTTCCAGAATGTTTATGTGAAGAGACTTTTCCAGACTCGTCCATACTCCCTGGAAGTTTCTTCCTTGTGTGACTGCTCCCCAGCCTCTCAGGCTGGCGTCCGTGGTCACCAGGATCCAATCCTGAATGCCGAATCTGCGGCCTTCTAATAGGTGAGCCTTCTGCAACCACCACAGAAGTGACACCCTTGTCTTTGGTGACAGGGTTATTCGCAGGTGCATCTGCAGATGCGACCCTGACCATTTGTCCAACAGATCCCTTTGGAATATTCTTGCATGGAATCTGCCGAATGGAATTGCTTCGTAAGAAGCCACCATTTTTCCCAGGACTCTTGTGCATTGATGTACTGACACTTTTCCTGGTTTTAGGAGGTTCCTGACCAGATCGGATAACTCCTTGGCTTTTTCCTCTGGAAGGAAAACCTTTTTCTGAACCGTGTCCAGAATCATTCCTAGGAACAGCAGACGAGTTGTCGGGATTAAATGGGATTTTGGAATATTCAGAATCCACCCGTGTTGTCTTAGCACCTCTTGAGATAGTGCTAAAGCTGTCTCCAGCTGTTCTCTGGACCTTGCCCTTATTAGGAGATCGTCCAAGTATGGGATAACTAATACGCCTTTTCTTCGAAGAAGAATCATCATCTCGGCCATTACCTTGGTAAAGACCCGAGGCGCCGTGGACAATCCGAACGGCAGCGTCTGAAACTGATAGTGACAGTTTTGAACAATGAACCTGAGGTACCCCTGGTGTGCGGGGTAAATCGGAACGTGTAGATACGCATCCTTGATGTCCAAGGATACCATAAAGTCCCCTTCTTCCAGGTTCGCTATCACTGCTCTGAGTGACTCCATCTTGAACTTGAACTTTTTTATGTAGAGGTTCAAGGACTTCAGATTTAGAATAGGCCTTACCGAGCCATCCGGCTTCGGTACCACAAATAGAGTGGAATAATACCCCTTTCCTTGTTGTAATAGGGGTACTTTGACTATCACCTGCTGAGCGTACAGCTTGTGAATGGCTTCCAACACCCTCTCCCTTTCGGAAGAGACGGTTGGTAAGGCAGACTTCAGGAAACGATGAGGAGGATCCGTCTCTAATTCCAACCTGTACCCCTGAGATATTATCTGCAGGATCCAGGGGTCTACCTGCGAGTGAGCCCACTGCGCGCTGTAATTTTTGAGACGGCCCCCCACTGTCCCCGAGTCCGCTTGAGAGGCCCCAGCGTCATGCTGAGGTTTTTGCAGGAGCCGGGGAGGGCTTCTGTTCCTGGGAAGGAGCTGCCTGTTGGTGTCTCTTCCCTCTTCCTCTGCCTCGTGGCAGGTACGACAAGCCCTTTGCTCTCTTATTTTTGTAGGAGCGAAAAGGCTGCGGTTGAAAGGTCGGTGCCTTTCTCTGTTGGGGAGTGACTTGAGGTAAAAAAGTGGATTTCCCGGCAGTAGCCGTGGCCACCAAGTCTGATAGACCAACTCCAAATAACTCCTCCCCTTTATACGGCAAAACCTCCATGTGACGTTTTGAATCCGCATCGCCTGTCCACTGTCGTGTCCATAAGGCTCTTCTGGCTGAAATGGACATAGCACTCACCCGAGATGCCAGTGTGCAAATATCCCTCTGTGCATCACGCATATAGATAAATGCATCCTTTATTTGTTCTAACGACAGTAAAACATTGTCCCTATCTAGGGTATCAATATTTTCAATCAGGGATTCTGACCAAACTACTCCAGCACTGCACATCCAGGCAGTTGCTATAGCTGGTCGTAGTATAACACCTGCATGTGTGTATATATTCTTTTGAATAACTTCCATCTTTCTATCTGATGGATCCTTAAGTGCGGCCGTCTCAGGAGAGGGTAACGCCACTTGTTTGGATAAGCGTGTGAGCGCCTTGTCCACCTTAGGGGGTGTTTCCCAGCGCGCCCTAACCTCTGGCGGGAAAGGGTATAATGCCAATAACTTTTTTGAAATTATCAACTTTTTATCAGGAGCAACCCACGCTTCATCACACACGTCATTTAATTCTTCTGATTCAGGAAAAACTGTTTGTAGTTTTTTTTTCACACCATACATAATACCCTGTTTTACGGTATCTGTAGTATCAGCTAAATGTAACGTCTCCTTCATTGCCAAAATCATATAACGTGTGGCCCTACTGGAAAATACGTTTGAATTTCTACCGTCGTCACTGGAATCAGTGCCCGTGTCTGGGTCTGTGTCGACCGACTGAGGCAAAGGGCGTTTTACAGCCCCTGACGGTGTTTGAGGCGCCTGGACAGGCATTAATTGATTGTCCGGCCGCCTCATGTCCTCAACTGACTGTTTAAGGGAAGATAAACCATCACGTAATTCCACAAATAAAGGCATCCATTCTGGTGTCGACCCCCTGGGGGGTGACATCTGCATATTTGGCAATTGCTCCGCCTCCACACCAATATCGTCCTCATACATGTCGACACCACGTACCGACACACACCGCAAACTCACAGGGAATGCTCTAATGAAGACAGGACCCACTAGCCCTTTTGGGGAGACAGAGGGAGAGTCTGCCAGCACACACCACAAAGCGCTATATATACAAGGGATATCCTTATATTAAGTGCTCCCTTATAGCTGCTTTAATATATATATATATAGCCATTAATGTGCCCCCCCTCTCTGTTTTACCCTGTTTCTGTAGTGCAGTGCAGGGGAGAGACCTGGGAGCCGTTCTGACCAGCGGAGCTGTGACAGAAAATGGCGCCGTGTGCTGAGGAGATAGGCCCCGCCCCTTTTTCGGCGGGTTCTTCTCCCGCTATTTTTCCAGTCAGGCAGGGGTTAAATATCTCCATATAGCCCCTATGGGCTATATGTGAGGTATTTTTAGCCTTGTATAAGGTTTATATTTGCCTCTCAGAGCGCCCCCCCCCAGCGCTCTGCACCCTCAGTGACTGCCCAGTGAAGTGTGCTGAGAGGAAAATGGCGCACAGCTGCAGTGCTGTGCGCTACCTTATGAAGACTGAGGAGTCTTCAGCCGCCGGTTTCCGGACCTCTTCACGCTTCAGCATCTGCAAGGGGGTCGGCGGCGCGGCTCCGGGACCGGACTCCACGGCTGGGCCTGTGTTCGATCCCTCTGGAGCTAATGGTGTCCAGTAGCCAAGCAGCAAATCCACTCTGCATGCAGGTGAGTTTACTACTTTCCCCCTAAGTCCCACGTTGCAGTGATCCTGTTGCCAGCAGGACTCACTGTAAAGAAAAAAACCTAAACTAAACTTTCTCTAAGCAGCTCTTTAGGAGAGCCACCTAGATTGCACCCTTCTCGTTCGGGCACAAAATCTAACTGGAGTCTGGAGGAGGGTCATAGGGGGAGGAGCCAGTGCACACCACCTGACCTAGTAAAGCTTTACTTTTTTGTGCCCTGTCTCCTGCGGAGCCGCTATTCCCCATGGTCCTTTCAGGAACCCCAGCATCCACTTAGGACGATAGAGAAATAAAGGCAAACTAGCAGAATTACCAGCTATAGCTGTGGAGACCAGGCCCGAGAACCCTTCTCCACACAATCCTCAGCCTTCCATATGCCTCTTAAGTCAGCATCATCTGTCCAATGCATATTCTACAGGACACGTCAAGCAGAGATCGACATAGCTTTGACTCTAGGACCCAGTATACTCATGTCTCTTTGGGCATGCTTTATAACTATATATCTATCACTTAAGACAGCATCTTTAATATATTTACTAGGGTCTCAATCTCTGCTGATAAGGTACCTGTCCACGCTGCCACAGCGCTATAAACCCATGCCGACACAAACGCCGGTCTGGGTAGTATACTAGAATGTGCACGCTATCTGCAGGATCCCTGAGAATAGCAAGTGCTACCGTCTGTGCAAACAGGACACCCTAGGGGAAGATTCTCAACACATCCTGGCCCTAGTGGGGAAAGGATACAGCCTGAGAATTCTCTTGTGGGAAGCTGCCGTCTCTTGTCTGGAGATTCCCGCTCTTTTTCCTCATGAGAGGAGGGAAATTTATCTCAGCATTCTTCCCCTTAAACATGTGTACTCTCGTGTCAGGGACAGATGAGTCAGTGATATGCAAATCATCTTTTATTTCAATATCATATATTGAATACCTTCTAGCCATCTTGGCTGTAACTTTGCATTATCGTAGTCGACAGTGGAGTTAAACTCTGTGTCGATACCAGTGTTTGTTATTTTGGATAGTGAGCATTGTGAGACTCTGAAGGTCTCTGACACATAGGGACAGACATGGGTAGATTTCCTAAAACACAGTAGTACTAAAAGTACTCATACAGCGCTAAAAATAAATCTATGCAGACAGGTGGAAAGGATCAATCAACAATTTAATAAAAAATGAAAAATAAAAAATAGGTATAATAATGTCTAGATGACAATTAATAAGCACCAATGCACATAGAGAACAGTTAAAAGGCCATGGCTCGTTTAAAAAGCCAAATGGAATCAGCAACTGGACAGGAATTTTCTAATATCCAGTGGTTGGTGGACCTCAATTTTCCTTTAACCATAAAAGATGTACGTCTCTCCACAAATAGTTACCAATCCTGGAGGTACAAATGCAGGCTTCCCTGATGATATCTCAGCAAATGAAGATATAAGCACATCAGTTGAAGGGAAATGGGTTAGTCCTCCATTAGCAGTAGGATGGTTGTGGAGGAATGGTTCCAAGCTTCTTTAAAGGTCCACCGTCCAAATGATCCTGGATGATATGTGTCCCAGTGTCCAGCAAGTAGGTCCTTACGCATTTCGCTGTCTTCAGGGGACAGCTTTATCAAAGGTAAGTGCTCTCTGTAAAAATCATCCCTTATATAGGGCATAAATTGGTTAATCCAGATCACCTGTCTGCAGTACCAATTACATATACATTTATTCAAAATATAATTTAAAAACCTAATTCTAATAAAGGAGGCAAACCTATTATTAACCCTTATTTTTAATATTAAAAACGAGTGTTTATAACAATATTTCAATGTGCAATACCATTTATTCTAAACTGAATATCTGTACCATACAATCAAGGAGGATAGATATATATAACAATCCACTGGACTTCACTGTCCTCATTTCTATTTGTGCTCTAGTGACTGCACATTGTGCGGTCACGTGAGATAGCTGTCATACATCACGTTACCCGCACTGCCAATCGGACTATAATAGACAATTAGAACCCTGGTGGCCATGTGACTCAGGATTACCCACTCTCAGCGTTCCGATCACATGGGACCGGTGTCATACATCACATGACCCAAACTACCAATCAGCGCTGAATAGACAGTTATGACCATCATGGTCACGTGACTCGTAGTGGACCAATCGCGGCCCTTTCACTCCACAATGAATAGACTAAGGGCACCCGACCTGAAGCCGCGATCACGTGACTCGGTCACATGCTCCGTAGTCAATCGATTGGTTAACTTGCGGCCGTATTCATTGGACATGCGACTCTGCAAAAACTCATTCTTATTGGTCATTTCATCTTATCTATACATAATGTTCTATCCAGCTGTCATCATCGTTACTATGTTTGACTATACTTATAGTGCACACACGCAGTGGATAAAAGGAATATCACCAGAGAGTTGATTCCCTAGATCAAGATAAATAATGTTTCAATTGACTACTATTTACCACATATTTATCGAATCCTAATGTGGTCATCATAATTTATAAACGTAGTCTTGTAATATACAGTTTCGATTAATAAGATTAAATTCATCACAATTCCATAATTAATAAATTTTCACAGATATAGAACACTGAATAAATGGATAATACTGAACCTGATGGTCATATTTTATTCCTATATCAATACCATTTATAATATTTAATCAATATCACTATCCTCCTTGATTGTATGGTACAGATATTCAGTTTAGAATATATGGTATTACACATTGAAATATTGTTATAAACACTCGTTTTTAATATTAAAAATAAGGGTTAATAATAGGTTTGCCTCCTTTATTAGAATTAGGTTTTTAAATCATATTTTGAATAAATTTATATGTAATTGGTACTGCAGACAGGTGATGTGGATTAACCAATTTATGCCCTATATAAGGGATGATTTTTACAGAGAGCACTTACCTTTGATAAAGCTGCCCCCTGAAGACAGCGAAACGCGTAAGGACCTACTTGCTGGACACTGGGACACATATCATCCAGGATCATTTGGACGGTGGACCTTTAAAGAAGCTTGGAACCATTCCTCCACAACCATCCTACTGCTAATGGAGGACTAACCCATTTCCCTTCAACTGATGTGCTTATATCTTCATTTGCTGAGATATCATCAGGGAAGCCTGCATTTGTACCTCCAGGATTGGTAACTATTTGTGGAGAGACGTACATCTTTTATGGTTAAAGGAAAATTGAGGTCCACCAACCACTGGATATTAGAAAATTCCTGTCCTGTTGCCGATTCCATTTGTCTTTTTAAACGAGCCATGGCCTTTTAACTGTTCTCTATGTGCATTGGTGCTTATTAATTGTCATCTAGACATTATTATACCTATTTTTTATTTTTTATTAAATTGTTGATTGATCCTTTCCACCTGTCTGCATAGATTTATTTTTAGCGCTGTATGAGTACTTTTAGTACTATTGTGTTTTGTGTATAGTTTGGAGTGACTGTCCAAGGTTTTACAGCTGCTTAGGAGAACCAGCCCTATCAAGCGCGTGGTACACCCACTCTTTTGAGTGAGGAGAGGTTTATTGGGTAGATTTCCTGTCTGTTCCCTAACCATTTGTGCAATAAATTCACCTTAGCACTTACACATATCCAAACCGGTGTCAGCGTTGTCGACGGAGAAACCCTCTCACATACATATCCGCTCTATCACCTCCTTAGAGGAGCCTTTTACCTCAGACATGTCGACACACCACACACCGACACACCACACACACAGGGGATGCTCTATTTGAAGACAGTTCCCCCACAAGGCCCTTTGGAGAGACAGAGAGAGAGTATGCCAGAACACACCCCAGCGCTATATAACCCAGGGATTACACTACAAATCAGTGTTTACCCAGTAGCTGCTGTATACACAATTTTTGCGCCTAAATTTATGTGTCCCCCCCCCCTCTCTTTTCACCCTTTGTGTACCAGGATACTGCAGGGGAGAGCCTGGGGAGCTTCCTTCCAGCGGAGCTGTGAAGAGAAAATGGCGCTGGTGTGCTGAGGAAGAAGGCCCCGCCCCCTCAGCGGCGGGCTTCTGTCCTGTTTCTGACTAAAAATGGCGGGGGTTTTACACATATACAGTCACAGACTGTATTATGTGTATTTTTATGCCAAAGGTATTTTTATTGCTGCCCAGGGCGCCCCCCCCCCCCCCCCCCAGCGCCCTGCACCCTAAAGTGACCGGAGTGTGTGGCGTGCTGTGGGAGCAATGGCGCACAGCTGCGGTGCTGTGCGCTACCTTAATGAAGACAGGAGTCTTCTGCCGCCGATTTCATCGCTTCTCTTCCGTCTTCTGGCTCTGCAAGGGGGACGGCGGCGCGGCTCCGGGAACGGACGATCGAGGTCAGGCCCTGTGTTCGAACCCTCTGGAGCTAATGGTGTCCAGTAGCCTAAGAAGCACAAGCTAGCTGCAAGCAGGTAGGTTTGCTTCTCTCCCCTCAGTCCCACGTAGCAGCGAGTCTGTTGCCAGCAGATCTCACTGAAAATAAAAAACCTAACAAATACTTTCTTTCTAGCAAGCTCAGGAGAGCCCACTAGGAGCACCCAGCTCTGGCCGGGCACAGATTCTAACTGAGGTCTGGAGGAGGGGCATAGAGGGAGGAGCCAGTGCACACCAGATAGTACCTAATCTTTCATTTAGAGTGCCCAGTCTCCTGCGGAGCCCGTCTATTCCCCATGGTCCTTACGGAGTTCCCAGCATCCACTAGGACGTCAGAGAAAGAGCAGTCAAAGGACAGACAGGAGAGGGCAGTATCAAGCAGACCAAGGAAGTGGTCCACAGTGTCAATAGAAGCAGAGATGTCAAGATGAATGAGCAGAAACTGTTGGATTTGGCAGCAAAGTGGTTATTGTTGTGAGGGCAGTTTCAGTGGAGGGGGGTGGATGCTGAGGGCTGGTTGAATGCGATACCCTGACAATTTTTATCTTTCACCTTTGCGGCATACACATGAATGTTTCCTAAAATTGTTTACTTGATGTAAAAGCATGCCTCACTAAATCTACAATACATTCTATCATCCATCCATAACAAAAAAGTCATTCAACTAAAAATCTCAACACTGGGAAATAAGATTAGAGACTTACTCTTATTTTATAAAAAGGAAATCCATTAAATCAGCTGCACAAACAAAACAACCCATCCACTCACAAAGACATGTAGTGCCATGTCAGGTCATCACTTACCTTAGGACTATAGGTTTTAAAAACGCCTTCATAAACACTACCATTTTTCACATTTACTTCACATTTTGAACCCTAAAAGGAGAAGATAAAGATTTACTATACATAAGCCCACTGACTGGGACCTGAAACTACCATCATACCAGGGATGACTAAAATGAAACACATTCATCTAAAGGGAGAGAGTGGGAAGAAATTCGTACAAGTCACAATCTCCCAAATACACATACAAGTCCCACAGAATGAACGGGTCATACCAGCTCTACATACCCTTGGTTCCACCACATGGAATTAAACAATATAATCACAATTACCAACAAACATTTTGGTTCTGCTCTTTGACAATGTGTTAAGGTAACCATGGTCAGAAACATTACAGAGATTATTTTCATATGCTTAGGTATGGTCCCAACATGAATAGAATTCTTTCAGTAGCCTATCAAAGCACACCAATGAGGAAAGGGGAATACACACAAGCTCATGCAGAAGCAGCAAAACATATAGGTCAGGTTCAAAAGTAACAAATCGTTCCTAGGTATAATGCCTGTTCAAAAATAAGAATTTACTTACCGATAATTCTATTTCTCGTAGTCCGTAGTGGATGCTGGGAACTCCGTAAGGACCATGGGGAATAGCGGCTCCGCAGGAGACAGGGCACATCTAAAGAAAGCTTTAGGATCACCTGGTGTGCACTGGCTCCTCCCCCTATGACCCTCCTCCAAGCCTCAGTTAGGATACTGTGCCCGGACGAGCGTACACAATAAGGAAGGATTTTGAATCCCGGGTAAGACTCATACCAGCCACACCAATCACACTGTACAACTTGTGATCTGAACCCAGTTAACAGCATGATAATAGAGAAGCCTCTCGAAAAGATGGCTCACTACAACAATAACCCGAATTTTTTGGTAACAATAATTATGTACCAGTATTGCAGACAATCCGCACTTGGGATGGGCGCCCAGCATCCACTACGGACTACGAGAAATAGAATTATCGGTAAGTAAATTCTTATTTTCTCTGACGTCCTAGTGGATGCTGGGAACTCCGTAAGGACCATGGGGATTATACCAAAGCTCCCAAACGGGCGGGAGAGTGCGGATGACTCTGCAGCCCCCAATGAGAGAACTCCCGGTCCTCCTCAGCCAGGGTATCAAATTTGTAGAATTTTACAAACGTATTTGCTCCTGACCAAGTAACTGCTCGGCAAAGTTGTAAAGCCGAGACCCCTCGGGCAGCTGCCCAAGATGAGCCCACCTTCCTTGTGGAGTGGGCATTTACAGATTTTTGGCTGTGGCAGGCCTGCCACAGAATGTGCAAGTTGAATTGTACTACAAATCCAACGAGCAATAGTCTGCTTAGAAGCAGGAGCACCCAGCTAGTTGGGTGCATAGAGGATAAACAGCGAGTCAGATTTCCTGACTCCAGCCGTCCTGGAAACATATATTTTCCGGGTCCTGACAACGTCTAGCAACTTGGAGTCCACCAAGTCCCTAGTAGCCGCAGGCACCACAATAGGTTTGGTTCAGGTGAACGCTGAAACCACCTTAGGGAGAAACGGAGGACGAGTCCTCAATTCCGCCCTGTCCGAATGGAAAATCAGATAAGGGCTTTTACAGGATAAAGCCACCAATTCTGACACGCGCCTGGCCCAGGCCAGAGCCAACAGCATGACCACTTTTTCTGTGAGATATTTTAACTCCACAGATTTAAGTGTGTCAAACCAATGTGACTTTTGGAACCCAAAAACCACCTGGAGATCCCAAAAGTGCCACTAAAGGCACAAAAGGAGGCTGTATATGCAGTACCCCTTTAACAAATGTCTGAACTTCAGGGACTGAAGCTAGTTCTTTTTTGGAAGAAAATTGACAGAGCCGAAATTTGAACCTTAATGGACCCCAATTTCAGGCCCATAGATACTCCTGTTTGCAGGAAATGTAGGAATCGACCCAGTTGAATTTCCTCCGTCGAGCCTTACTGGCCTCGCACCACGCAACATATTTTCGCCAAATGCGGTGATAATGTTTTGCGGTTACATCCTTCCTGGCTTTGATCAGGATAGGGATGACTTCATCCGGAATGCCTTTTTCCTTCAGGATCCGGCGTTCAACCGCCATGCCGTCAACGCAGCCGCGGTAAGTCTTGGAACAGACAAGGTCCTTGCTGGAGCAGGTCCCTTCTTAGAGGTAGAGGCTACGGATCCTCCGTGAGCATCTCTTGAAGTTCCGGTTACCAATTCCTTCTTGGCCAATCCGGAGCCACTAATATAGTGCTTACTCCTCTCCATCTTATCAATCTCAGTACCTTGGGTATGAGAGGCAGAGGAGGGAACCCATACACTGATTGGTACACCCACGGTGTTACCAGAGCATCTACAGCTATTGCCTGAGGGTCCCTTGACGTGGCGCAATACCTGTCGAGTTTTTCCCAACGGTTTATAATCATGTGGAAGACTTCTGGGTGAAGTCCTTACTCTCCCGGGTGGAGGTCGTGCTGAGGAAAACTGCTTCCCAGTTGTCCACTCCCGGAATGAAAACTGCTGACAGTGCTATCACATGGTTTTTCGCCGCGCGAAGAATCCTTGCAGCTTCTGCCATTGCCCTCCTGCTTCTTGTGGCACCCTGTCTGTTTACGTGGGTGACTGCCGTAATGTTGTCCGACTGGATCAACACCGGCTGACCTTGAAGCAGAGGTCTTGCTAAGCTTAGAGCATTGAAAATGGCCCTTAGCTTCAGGACATTTATGTGAAGTGATGTCTCCAGGCTTGACCATAAGCCCTGGATATTCCTTCCCTGTGTGACTGCTCCCCAGCCTCGCAGGCTGGCATCCGTGGCCACCAGGACCCAGTCCCGCATGCCGAATCTGCGGCCCTCTAGAAGATGAGCACTCTGCAACCACCACAGGAGGGATACCCTTGTCCCTGGTGACAGGGTTATCCGCTGAAGCATCTGAAGATGCGACCCGGACCATTTGTCCAGTAGGTTCCACTGGAAAGTCTTGCGTGGAATCTGCCGAATGGGATTGCTTCGTAGGAAGCCACCATTTTTACCCAGAACCCTTGTGCATTGATGCACTGAGACTTGGTTCGGTTTTAGGAGGTTCCTGACTAGCTCGGATAACTCCCTGGCTTTCTCCTCCGGGAGAAACACCTTCTTTCTGGACTGTGTCCAGGATCATCCCTAGGAACAGAAGACAAGTCGTCGGAACCAGCTGCGATTTTGGAATATTGAGAATCCAATCGTGCTGCCGCAACACTACCTGAGGTAGTGCTACACCGATCTCCAACTGTTCCCTGGATCTCACCCTTATCAGGGAATCGTACAAGTAAAGGATAACTAAAATTCCCTTCCTTCGAAGGAATATCATCATTACGGTCATTACTTCAGTAAAGACCCGGGGTGCCGTGGACCATCCCTACGGCAGCGTCTGAACTGATAGTGACAGTTCTGTACCATAACCTGAGATACCCTTGGTGAGAAGGGTAAATTTTGACATGAAGGTAAGCATCCTTGATGTCCCGAGACATCATGTAGTCCCCTTCTTCCAGGTTTGCAATCACTGCTCTGAGTGACTCAATTTTGAATTTGAACCTCTGTATGTAAGTGTTCAAAGATTTTAGATTTTAGATTTTAAAATCGGTCTCACCGAGCCGTCTGGCTTCGGTACCACAATAGTGTGGAATAATACCCCGTTCCCTGTTGCAGGAGGGGTACCTTAATTATCACCTGCTGGGAATACAGCTTGTGAATGGCTTCCAAAACTGCCTCCCTGTCAGCGGGAGACGTCTGTAAAACAGACTTTTGGAAACGGCGAGGGGAATACGTCTCGAATTCCAATTTGTACCCCTGAAATATTACCTGAAGGATCCAGGGGTCTACTTGCGAGTGAGCCCACTGCGCACTGAAATTCATTGAGAACGGGCCCCCACCGTGCCTTAACTTGTAAAGCCCTAGCGTCATACTGAGAGCTTGGCAGAGGCGGAAAAGGGTTTCTGTTCCTGGGAACTGGCTGATCTCTGCAGCCATTTTCCTCTCCCTCTGTCACGAGCAGAAAAGAGGAACCCTTTTGTCCACTTGCCAACCAGGACTGCGCCTGATAATACGGCGTCTTATTTTGAGAGGCGACCTGGGGTACATCCCCTTTTTTTTTTAAGGCAATACTTCCAAGTGCCGTTTGGAATCCGCATCACCTGACCACTTTACTGGTATAATTGGACAACGCACTTATACTTGATGCCAGTCGGCAAATATTCCGCTGTGCATCATGCATATATAGAAATGCATCTTTTAATTGCTCTATAGGCAATAATATACTGTCCTTATCTAGGATATCAAATTTCCAGTCAGGGAATCCGACCACGCCAACCCAGCACTGCACATCCAGGCTGAGGCGATTGCTGGTCGCAGTATAACACCAGTATGTGTGTAAATACATTTTAGGATACCCTCCTGCTTTCTATCAGCAGGATCCCTAAGGGCGGCCATCTCCAGAGAGGGTAGAGCCCTTGTTCTTACAAGCGTGTGAGCGCCTTATCCCCCCTAGGGGGTGTTTCCCAACGCACCCTAACCTCTGGCGGGAAAAGGTATACTGCCAATAACTTTTTAGAAATTATCAATTGTTAATGGGGGGAAACCCACGCATCATCACACACCTCATTTTATTTCTCAGATTCAGGAAAACTACAGGAAGTTTTTCCTCACCAAACATAATACCCCTTTTTTTGGTGGTATTTATATTATCAGAAGAGTGTAAACTTTTTCCATTGCCTCAATCATGCAATGTGTGGCCCTATTGGAAATCACGGTTGTCTCTTCACCGTCGACACAGGAGTCAGTATCCGTGTCGGCGTCTGTATCTGAGGTAACGGGCGCTTTAGAGCCCCTGTATGAGACGTCTGGACATGCACAAGCTGAGTAGCCGGCTGTCTCATGTCAACCACTGTCTTTTATACAAAGCTGACACTGTCACGCAATTTCAACAGTACATCCACTCAGGTGTCGACCCCCCAGGGGGTGACAACACTATTACAGACACTCTACTCCGTCTCCTCATCATTTTTCTCCTCATACATGTCGACACAAACGTACCGACACACAGCACACACACAGGGAATGCTCTGATAGAGGACAGGACCCCACTAGCCCTTTGGGGAGACAGAGGGAGAGTTTGCCAGCACACACCAGAGCGCTATATATATATACAGGGATAACCTTATATAAGTGTTTTTCCCTTTATAGCTGCTGTATTGTTTATACTGCGCCTAATTTGTGCCCCCCTCTCTTTTTTAACCCCTTTCTGTAGTGTAGTGACTGCAGGGGAGAGCCAGGGAGCTTCCCTCCAACTGAGCTGTGAGGGAAAATGGCGCCAGTGTGCTGAGGAGATAAGGACGCCGAGAAAGGGGCGGAGCCTATCATCCGTTTTCTTGTATGTTTCGGCAGGGGTTAAATGCATCCATATAGCCCAGGAGTTATATGTGATGCATTTATTTTAGCCATAAAAGGTTTTCTATCGATTTATTGCGTCTCAGGGCGCTGCCCCCCCAGCGCCCTGCACCCTCAGTGACCGGAGTGTGAAGTGTGCTGAGAGCAATGGCGCACAGCTGCGGTGCTGTGCGCCTACCTTTATCTGAAGACAGGAAAGTCTTCTGCCGCCGATTTTTCCGGACCTCTTCGCTCTTCTGGCTCTGTAAGGGGGCCGGCGGCGCGGCTCCGGTGACCCATCCAGGCTGAACCTGTGATCGTCCCTCTGGAGCTAATGTCCAGTAGCCTAAGAAGCCCAATCCACTCTGCACGCAGGTGAGTTCGCTTCTTCTCCCCTTAGTCCCTCGATGCAGTGAGCCTGTTGCCAGCAGGTCTCACTGAAAATAATAAACCTAAACTAAAACTTTCACAAAGAGCTCAGGAGAGCCCCTAGTGTGCACCCTTCTCGTCGGGCACAGAAAATCTAACTGAGGCTTGGAGGAGGGTCATAGGGGGAGGAGCCAGTGCACACCAGGTGATCCTAAAGCTTTCTTTAGATGTGCCCTGTCTCCTGCGGAGCCGCTATTCCCCATGGTCCTTACGGAGTTCCCAGCATCCACTAGGACGTCAGAGAAATGGAGACCAGAATGTCAGATTGATGCACTTCTCTACAAAAACAACCTTTTCCAGACATCTAGCATTGAACTTGATCTGTACAGTCCAGCTTTCTTAGGCTACAAATTTGACATTCTGATCTCCATCCAGCAAGTTACCCAGTCTTTGTTTTCTCATAGCACATGATTCAATAGTACTGCACTCAACTATTCCTCCCCAGAATATTAGTCTAAGCCAGCCATAGGCAACAATGCCACGCTGTCGTCTGAAGTGGCACATGCAGGGTGCGTTCCACTCCTACTACACATGCGGCTGATCCTTCTGCTCCAGGGCAATTCTCCATGATGCACAGGACAGCTACACAAATTCAAACTACATACTTCTACAAAACACCAAGATTTTAGTGGGTCTTAAGTTATAGGGTAAGGCATTGCTACCTAGCAATTAAGTTTTCATATAACAACAATTTCTTAAAAGACCAGTTTAATAGTGAAAAAATAAATAAATGTAAAAGCGTGTGATGCACAGGACTTTATGTTCACTTTCTGGAGAATCACCCATCACATATTTTCCACACAGAGACCTTTTAAGTGCGCTAGACCCTCTCCAAACCAGAGAACCAAACTCATGACCTGCATACCCAGCAGTGCCTTGGGCTCTTGATGAGTGAACCCCACCACAGTTCAGCCTGCTCAGACTAACAGTACAAATTTCTGAAGCACAGCTTTAATTCCAGACTACAGATTATCAACTTCTGCAAGAATGCTTTAAGAAAAAAAAAATTAAAAAAAAATATGGGAGGACAGGGAAGAGACATTTGTAAAACCCTCCCATTATTTTTGTAAATATATTACAATAATGGTGGCACCCGATAAAAGCTTTTGGCTTGTAATGCTGAACCTCTAGTCAACAAGGAGGAAGAAGTACTAAGCCTTGAAAAATGACACATTTCACTGTGATAAAGTACCAGCCAATCCAGCTTCTAACTGCCATGTCACAGGCTGGGTTTGAAAAAAAAAAAAAAATGACAGTTAGGAGTTGGTTGGTACTTTATCACTCTCCAAGGCTTAGTACATCTGGCCCCTAAAGAGTAAACCTTGGTCTGCCCCTTGTCACAATCAGTGCTGCGAACTAAGGTCATAAGATCTGTAAGTAACGGTCAGCTGCAGGAGCTAGCAACACATGACTTGTCATGCAATCATGGTACCTGTGACCACTCTGCACGACCATTGTGTAGTGTGTACACACAATTCATCTACCCATCTAATGTGCTGCATATAAGATGGGATGATGCTCAGTGCAATGTAGTTCAATATTAACCATTTAGTACATCATCGTACAGCAGATTGCGCAGTGGGCATGATAAAGTGTTACATCGTATCACTCCGCTGCGAGATGACCAGGTCATCAAAGTGTGTACCTATCTTAACTCCAGATTAGTGCTGCATGCCTGAAAGCATAACTATATGCATACACACAACACAAAATAAAAATTAATAGAAGGATGTTGTCATTTTGCATGCTTAAACAGTGATGGTGTGTTTGGTGCTGGGACAGCTTAAAAATGCAGCTTATAAAAGTTCAGGGAATGAATATGAATCAAATGGCTATATTTGCACCGAGACCCCATTTTATCTGCTTGGGTACCAGTGACTACTGGTATGGTCTCAAATCATAGGGAGGAATTCAAATTGCCGCCAGACTTGCTGCAGGATTTCAGTTCCTGGGGTAAGAGCCTGGAGCAATTCAATTACTAGCCATGGTAAGCACCTGGGGAATACAACTGCCCACAGTAACTGATCCCTCTGTACTTTCCAATTCACAACGAATGCAGTTTGATGCTGGTACTATAAATGTCCTACTTTATCGATTGTGGCAGTGAAAACCACTTAGGTCCGTGAACATGTCTTATGAGCTTTCGCTTGAAAACAAGTTATTTTTCAGGGAATAAAAACAGGCTCCAATTGAATTACCCGGAAAAAAACAATATATAAAATAAGAATTTACTTACCGATAATTCTATTTCTCATAGTCCGTAGTGGATGCTGGGGACTCCGTAAGGACCATGGGGAATAGCGGCTCCGCAGGAGACTGGGCACATCTAAAGAAAGCTTTAGGACTATCTGGTGTGCACTGGCTCCTCCCCCTATGACCCTCCTCCAAGCCTCAGTTAGGATACTGTGCCCGGACGAGCGTACACAATAAGGAAGGATTTTGAATCCCGGGTAAGACTCATACCAGCCACACCAATCACACCGTACAACTTGTGATCTGAACCCAGTTAACAGCATGATAACAGAGGAGCCTCTAGAAAAGATGGCTCACTACAGCAATAACCCGATTTTTTGGTAACAATAACTATGTACCAGTATTGCAGACAATCCGCACTTGGGATGGGCGCCCAGCATCCACTACGGACTATGAGAAAT
This sequence comes from Pseudophryne corroboree, assembly GCF_028390025.1. Lineage (NCBI taxonomy): Eukaryota > Metazoa > Chordata > Amphibia > Anura > Myobatrachidae > Pseudophryne > Pseudophryne corroboree. The sequence goes on from NC_086444.1 coordinate 298,782,417, forward strand.
AGAATTATCGGTAAGTAAATTCTTATTTTCTCCAACGTCCTAAGTGGATGCTGGGGACTCCGTAAGGACCATGGGGATTATACCAAAGCTCCCAAACGGGCGGGAGAGTGCGGATGACTGCAGCACCAAATGAGAGAACTCCAGGTCCTCCTCAGCCAGGATATCAATTTTGTAGAATTTTACAAACGTATTTGCTCCTGACCAAGTAGCTGCTCGGCAAAGTTGTAAAGCCGAGACCCCTCGGGCAGCCGCCCAAGATGAGCCCACCTTCCTTGTGGAGTGGGCATTTACAGATTTTTGGCTGTGGCAGGCCTGCCACAGAATGTGCAAGCTGAATTGTACTACAAATCCAACGAGCAATAGTCTGCTTAGAAGCAGTAGCACCCAGCTTGTTGGGTGCATACAGGATAAACAGCGAGTCAGATTTCCTGACTCCAGCCGTCCTGGAAACATATATTTTCAGGGCCCTGACAACGTCTAGCAACTTGGAGTCCTCCAAGTCCCTAGTAGCCGCAGGCACCACAAATAGGTTGGTTCAGGTGAAACGCTGAAACCACCTTAGGGAGAAAACTGAGGACGAGTCCTCAATTCCGCCCTGTCCGAATGGAAAATCAGATAAGGGCTTTTTCAGGATAAAGCCGCCAATTCTGACACGCGCCTGGCCCAGGCCAGGGCCAACAGCATGACCACTTTCATGTGAGATATTTTAACTCCACAGATTTAAGTGGTTCAAACCAATGTGACTTTTGGAACCCAAAACTACATTGAGATGCCAAAGTGCCACTGGAGGCACAAAAGGAGGCTGTATATGCAGTACCCCTTTTACAAACGTCTGAACTTCAGGGACTGAAGCTAGTTCTTTTTGGAAGAAAATTGACAGGGCCGAAATTTGAACCTTAATGGACCCCAATTTCAGGCCCATAGACACTCCTGTTTGCAGGAAATGTAGGAATCGACCCAGTTGAATTTCCTCCGTCGGGCTTTACTGGCCTCGCACCACGCAACATATTTTCGCCAATTGCGGTGATAATGTTTTTGCGGTTACATCCTTCCTGGCTTTGTTCAGGATAGGGATGACTTCATCCGGAATGCCTTTTTTCCTTCAGGATCCGGCGTTCAACCGCCATGCCGTCAAACGCAGCCGCGGTAAGTCTTGGAACAGACAGGGTCCTTGCTGGAGCAGGTCCCTTCTTAGAGGTAGAGGCCACGGATCCTCCGTGAGCATCTCTTGAAGTTCCGGTTACCAAGTCCTTCTTGGCCAATCCGGAGCCACGAATATAGTGCTTACTCCTCTCCATCTTATCAATCTCAGTACCTTGGGTATGAGAGGCAGAGGAGGGAACACATAACCTGACTGGTACACCCACGGTGTTACCAGAGCGTCTACAGCTATTGCCTGAGGGTCCCTGGACCTGGCGCAATACCTGTCGAGTTTTTAATCATGTGGAAGACTTCTGGATGAAGTCCCCACTCTCCCGGGTGGAGGTCGTGCTGAGGAAGTCTGCTTCCCAGTTGTCCACTCCCGGAATGAATACTGCCGACAGTGCTATCACATGATTTTCCGCCCAGCGAAGAATCCTTGCAGCTTCTGCCATTGCCCTCCTGGTTCTTGTGCCACCCTGTCTGTTTACGTGGGTGACTGCCGTGATGTTGTCCGACTGGATCAACACCGGCTGACCTTGAAGCAGAGGTCTTGCTAAGCTTAGAGCATTGTAAATGTCCCTTAGCTTCAGGATATTTATGTGAAGTGATGTCTCCAGGCTTGACCATAAGCCCTGGATATTCCTTCCCTGTGTGACTGCTCCCCAGCCTCGCAGGCTGGCATCCGTGGTCACCAGGACCCAGTCCTGAATGCCGAATCTGCGGCCCTCTAGAAAATGAGCACTCTGCAACCACCACAGGAGGGACACCCTTGTCCTTGGTGACAGGGTTATCCGCTGATGCATCTGAAGATGCGACCCGGACCATTTGTCCAGCAGGTCCCACTGGAAAGTTCTTGCGTGGAATCTGCCGAATGGGATTGCTTCGTAGGAAGCCACCATTTTACCCAGAACCCTTGTGCATTGATGCACTGAGACTTGGCTCGGTTTTAGGAGGTTCCTGACTAGCTCGGATAACTCCCTGGCTTTCTCCTCCGGGAGAAACACCTTTTTCTGGACTGTGTCCAGGATCATCCCTAGGAACAGAAGACAAGTCGTCGGAACCAGCTGCGATTTTGGAATATTGAGAATCCAATCGTGCTGCCGCAACACTACCTGAGATAGTGCTACACCGACCTCCAACTGTTCCCTGGATCTTACCCTTATCAGGGAATTGTCCAAGTAAGGGATAACTAAAATTCCCTTCCTTCGAAGGAATATCATCATTTCGGCCATTACCTTGGTAAAGACCCGGGGTGCCGTGGACCATCCATACGGCAGCGTCTGAACTGATAGTGACAGTTCTGTACCATAAACCTGAGGTACCCTTGGTGAGAAGGGTAAATTTTGACATGAAGGTAAGCATCCTTGATGTCCCGAGACATCATGTAGTCCCCTTCTTCCAGGTTCGCAATCACTGCTCTGAGTGACTCAATCTTGAATTTGAACCTCTGTATGTAAGTGTTCAAAGATTTTAGATTTAGAATCGGTCTCACCGAGCCGTCCGGCTTCGGTACCACAACAGTGTGGAATAATACCCCGTTCCCTGTTGCAGGAGGGGTATCTTGATTATCACCTGCTGGGAATACAGCTTGTGAATGGCTTCCAAAACTGTCTCCCTGTCAGAAGGAGACATCGGTAAAGCCGACTTTAGGAAACGGCGAGGGGGAGACGTCTCGAATTCTAATTTGTACCCCTGAGATATCACCTGAAGGATCCAGGGGTCTACTTGCGAGTGAGCCCACTGCGCGCTGAAATTCATTGAGACGGGCCCCCCACCGTGCCTGATTCTGCTTGTAAAGCCCCAGCGTATACTGAGGGCTTGGCAGAGGCGGGAGAGGGTTTCTGTTCCTGGGAACTGGCTGATTTCTGCAGCCTTTTTCCTCTCCCTCTGTCACGGGGCAGAAATGAGGAACCTTTTGCCCGCTTGTCCACGAAAAGACTGCGCCTGATAATACGGTGTCTTCTCATGTTGAGAGGCGACCTGGGGTACAAACGTGGATTTCCCAGCTGTTGCCGTGGCCACCAGGTCTGAAAGACCGACCCCAAATAACTCCTCCCCTTAATAAGGCAATACTTCCAAATGCCGTTTGGAATACGCATCACCTGACCACTGACGTGTCCATAACCCTCTACTGGTAGAAATGGACAACGCACTTAGACTTGATGCCAGTCGGCAAATATTCCGCTGTGCATCACGCATATATAGAAATGCATCTTTTAAATGCTCTATAGGCAAAAATATACTGTCCCTATCTAGGGTATCAATATTTTCAGTCAGGGAATCCGACCACGCCAACCCAGCACTGCACATCCAGGCTGAGGCGATTGCTGGTCGCAGTATAACACCAGTATGTGTGTAAATACATTTTAGGATACCCTCCTGCTTTCTATCAGCAGGATTCTTAAGGGCAGCCATCTCAGGAGAGGGTAGAGCCCTTACAAGCGTGTGAGCGCTTTATCCACCCTAGGGGGTGTTTCCCAACGCACCCTAACCTCTGGCGGGAAAGGATATAATGCCAATAACATTTCAGAAATTATCAGTTGTTATCGGGGGAAAACCACGCATCATCACACACCTCATTTATTTTCTCAGATTCAGGAAAACTACAGGTAGTTTTTCCTCACCGAACATAATACCCCTTTTTGGTGGTACTCGTATTATCAGAAATGTGTAAAACATTTTTCATTGCCTCAATCATGTAACGTGTGGCCCTACTGGAAGTCACATTTGTCTCTTCACCGTCGATACTGGAGTCAGTATCCGTGTCGGCGTCTATATCTGCCATCTGAGGTAACGGGCGCTTTAGAGCCCCTGACGGCCTATGAGACGTCTGGACAGGCACAAGCTGAGTAGCCGGCTGTCTCATGTCAACCACTGTCTTTTATACAGAGCTGACACTGTCACGTAATTTCTTCCAACAGTTCATCCACTCAGGTGTCGACCCCCTAGGGGGTGACATCACTATTACAGGCAACCTGCTCCGTCTCCACATAATTTTTCTCCTCATACATGTCGACACAAAAGTACCGACATACAGCACACACACAGGGAATGCTCTGATAGAGGACAGGACCCCACTAGCCCTTTGGGGAGACAGAGGGAGAGTTTGCCAGCACACACCAGAGCGCTATATATATATATATATATATATATATATATATATATATATATATATAAATATATATATATACAGGGATAACCTTATATAAGTGTTTTTCCCCTTATAGCTGCTGTATAGTTAATACTGCGCCTAATTAGTGCCCCCCTCTCTTTTTTTAACCCTTTCTGTAGTGTAGTGACTGCAGGGGAGAGCCAGGGAGCTTCCCTCCAACGGAGCTGTGAGGGAAAATGGCGCCAGTGTGCTGAGGAGATAAGGCCGCCGATAAGGGGGCGGAGCCTATCACCCGTTTTTCTATGTATTCTGGCAGGGGTTAAATGCATCCATATAGCCCAGGAGCTATATGTGATGCATTTTTTTGCCATCCAAGGTGTTTTTATTGCGTCTCAGGGCGCCCCCCCCCCCCCAGCGCCCTGCACCCTCAGTGACCGGAGTGTGAAGTGTGCTGAGAGCAATGGCACACAGCTGCAGTGCTGTGCGCTACCTTGTTGAAGACAGGACGTCTTCTGCCGCCGATTTTCCGGACCTCTTCTGCCTTCTGGCTCTGTAAGGGGGCCGGCGGCGCGGCTCTGGGACCCATCCAAGCTGGGCCTGTGATCGTCCCTCTGGAGCAAATGTCCAGTAGCCTAAGAAGCCCAATCCACTCTGCACGCAGTTGAGTTCGCTTCTTCTCCCCTTAGTCCCTCGATGCAGTGAGCCTGTTGCCAGCAGGTCTCACTGAAAATAAAAAACCTAAAACTTTCACTAAGAAGCTCAGGAGAGCCCCTAGTGTGCACCCTTCTCGTTCGGGCACAGAGATCTAACTGAGGCTTGGAGGAGGGTCATAGGGGGAGGAGCCAGTGCACACCAGATAGTCCTAAAGCTTTCTTTAGATGTGCCCAGTCTCCTGCGGAGCCGCTATTCCCCATGGTCCTTACGGAGTCCCCAGCATCCACTTAGGACGTTAGAGAAATAAAAAATATCGCTGTATTTTACTGCGGGCAATTCCTCTCTAAATATGTATTTGTTTACAACTCACATGGGTGCGAACATAAATCTGCACTACGTGCACTCTCCACGCATACTGCAGGCGATAACTGCAGAGCTCACTGCACTTAACCCGGAGCCAATGCCCTTACTTCATGTTAGGCACAGGATATAAACTGAACAGGACTAATAGCCTGTGGTGAATTACCTCCATAGTGTTCTCTCCTCTTACTACTGTGAGCGAACCATTGACAAAAAGTAAGCTGGTTAGGGAGCAGCACAAGATACATGTATACAGTGCATGCAGCTTCTCTCGCTCCTTAAAAGAGCCTGTGAGACCCCAGATTTGATTGAACGAAGCCCAAAGCAGGGAGTTTAGACAGCTGAACCCAGTGTGTTTTGGCGCAACATGTCCATGGACACCCAAACACAATTGAAATAAGAGTTGTTTGGGCATCTAAAAAGTCCACTTTAAACTGGATTTTTAGACGCCCAAAACAACTGAAATCAGCCCCTACATTTTTCTTCTACTCCTTACACAAGTAGTTGGCAAAATAGAACATATACAGTGCCTTGCTAAAGTATTCACTCCCCTTTGTGTTTTTCATGTTTTGTTGCCTCACAACCTGGAAGTAAAATGGATTGTTTGAAGGTTTGCATCATTTCATTCACAGAACATGCCTACAACTTTGAAGATTTTTTATTTATTTATTTTATTGTGAAGCAAAACAACAAATAGGACAAAATAACAGAAAACTTCAGCGTGCATAACTATTCACCGCCCTAAAGTCAGTACTTTGTAGAGCCACCTTTTGAGGCAATTACAGCTGCAAGTCGCTTTGGATAAGTCTCTATGAGCTTGCCACTGGGATTTTTGCCCATTCCTCTAGGCAAAACTGCGCCAGCTCCTTCACGTTGGATGGTTTCCGCTTGTGAACAGCAATCTTCAAGTCTGACTACAGATTCTCAACTGGATTGAGATCTAGGCCTTGACTAGGCCATTGCAACATATTTAAATATTTCCCCTTAAACCACTCGCGTGTTGCTTTAGCAGTATGCTTCGGTTCATTGTCCTGCTGGAAGGTGAACCTCTGTCCCAGTCTCAGATCACAGGCAGACAAACAGGTTTTGCCCAAAAATATCCCTGTGTTTAGCACCATCCATCTTTCCCTCGACTCGAAACATTTCCCCAATCCCTGCTGCTAAAAAACATCCCCACAGCATGATGCTGCCACCACGTTTCACTGGGGGTATGGTGTTCCTGTGGTGATGGGATGTGTTGGGTTTGCGCTAGACATAGCATTTTCCTTGGGGGCCGAAAAGTTAAAATTTAGTCTCACCTGACCAGAGCACCTTCCTCCATACATTTGGAGAATCGTCCACATGCCTGTTGGCAAACTCAAAACGTGCCTTCTTATTTTTAACACCAAGTAATGGCTTTTTTTCTGACCACTCTTCCATAAAGCCCAGCTCTATGGAGAGTACGGCTTATTGTGGTCACATGCACAGATACACCAGTCTCTGCTGCGGAACTCTGCAGCTCCTTCAGGGTTACCTTTGGTCTCTGTGCTGCCTCTCTGATTAATGCCCTCCTTACCCAGTCTTGAGTTTTGGTGGCCGGCCCACTCTTGGCAGGTTTGTTGTGGTACCATGTTTTTTCCATTTGAAGATGATGGATTTGATGGTGCTCCGGGGGATCAAAGATTTAGATATTTTATTATTTATTTTTTTATTTTATTTTTTATAACCCAACCCTGACTTGTACTTCTCAACAATTTTGTCCCTGACTTGTTTGGAGAGCTCCTTGGTCTTCATGGTGTGATGCTTCTTGCTTAGTGGTGTTGCAGCCTCTGGGGCATTTCAGAAAAAGGTGTTTTTATACTGACAATCATGTGACACTTAGATTGCACACACAGGTGGACTTCATTTTACTAATTATGTGACTTCTGAAGGTAATTGGTTGCACGAGAACTTTTGAGGGGCTTAATAGCAAAGGAGATGAATACATATGCACATGCCAATTATCAATTTTTTATTTATACACATTTTTATATAAATTCTCATTTCACTTCAACAACTTAGACTATTTTGTACATATCCATCACAAAATGCAGAATAAAAAGATTCAATTACAGGTTGTAATGTAACAAAATAGATAAAAAGCCAAGGGGGGTGAATACTTTAGTAAGGCACTGTATATGGTATGGCAAATTTCAAGTAGAAGCCATACATTCTAATCTGGTGTGCACACAAAGTGAAATCCACCGTTACCTTTAAATCGCTGGCACTAAGAGAAATATGACATCTTACTATAGGTGGAGGAAAGCTACAGTGCATACGGAAAAGTTTTCACAGCGATTCACTTTTTCCACATTGTTATGTTACAGCCTTTGTATAAAGCAAAAAATATTCCAGCACCAGCTAAGATTTTTCCAGATAGTTAGTCTCCTTCCCTTATGACTGATTTTTGTGTGAACAACACACCTTATTCTCGTCCGGGAGTGCTACCCCTGGCCTGGGAGACTACAGTACAAACACACAGAGAAAGAGGCCTTTTTATAGGGTGCACAGAGATTCAAATAAACCATAAATTAATATATAACTTTTATTAGTGTCATTAAAATAAATTTTTAGCCATATGAAATATAAAAAAAGTTAGTGAAAATAAAGTTAGAGATAGTGAAATTAAAATTAAAAAGTTAGAGATAGTGAAATTAAAATCTATTAAATAATTTCACTATCTCTAACTTTTTATTCACCTATCTTTTTTATATTTCATATGGCTAAAAATATATGTTACAGCCTTATTTGAGAATAGAATAAATTCATTTTTCCCTCAAGATTCTACACACAATACCCCATGACGATGTGAAAAAAGTTTGAGATTTTTGCTAATTTATTAAAAAATAAAAAACGAAGAAATCACATGTACATAAGTATTCACAGCCTTTGCTCAATACTTTGTTGATGCACCTTTGGCAGCAATTACAGCTTCAAGTCTTTTTGAATATGATGCCACAAGCTTGGCACACCTATCTTTGGCCAGTTTCGCCCATTCCTCTTGGAGCTTGAGAGGTGCTGCAATCAGGTCGGATGGGAAGCGTCGGTGCACAGCCATTTTCAGATCTCTCCAGAGGATGTTCAATCAGAATCAAGTCTGGGCTCTGGCTAGGCCACTCAAGGACATTCACAGTTGTTCTGAAGCCCCTCCTTTGATATCTTGGCTGTGTGCTTAGGGTCGTTGTCCCGCTGAAAGATAAACCGTCGCCCCAGTCTGAGGTCAAGAGCATTCTGGAGCAGGTTTTCATCCAGGATCTCTCTGTACATTGCTGCATTCATCTTTCCATCTATCCGGACCAGTTTCCCTGTTCCTGCCGCAGAAAAACATCCCCAAAGCATGATGCTGCCACCACCATGCTTCACTGTAGGGATGGTATTGGCCTGGTGATGAGCGGTGCCTAGTTTCCTCTAAACATGATGCCTGGCATTCATGCCAAAGAGTTCAATCTGTGTCTCATCAGACCAGAGAATTGTGTTTCTCATGGCCCGAGAGTCCTTCAGGTGCATTTTGGCAAACTCCAGGTGGGCTGCCATGTGATTTTTACTAAGGATTGGCTTCCGTCTGGCCTATCTACCACATAGGCCTGATTGGTGGATTGCTGCAGAGATGACTGTCCTTCTGGAAGGTTCTCCTCTCCACAGAGGAATGCTGTAGCTCTGAAAGAACGACCATTGGGTTCTTGGTCACCTCCCTCACTAGGGCACTTCTCCCCCGATAGCACAGTTTAGACAGACGGTCAGCTCTAGGAAGAGTCCTGGTGGTTCCGAACGTCTTCCATTTATGGATGGAGGCCACTGTGATCACTGTGACTTTCAAAGCAGCACATATTTTTCTGTACCCTTCACCAGATTTGTGCCTCGAGACAATCCTGTCTCGGAGGTCTACAAACAATTCCTTTGACTTCATGCCTGGTTTGTGCTCAGACATGCACTGTCAAGTGTGGGACCTTATATAGACAGGTGGGTGCCTTTCCAAATCATGTCCAGTCAACTGAATTTACCACAGGTGGACTCCAATTAAGCTGTAGGAACATCTCAAGGATGATCAGTGGAAACAGAATGCACTTGAGCTCAATTTTGAACTTCATGGCAAAGGCTGTGAATACTCATGTACATGAAATTTCTTAGTTTTTTATTTTTAATACATTTGCAAAAAAAAAAAAAATCACAAAAAAAATAATCTTTTCACGTTGTCATTATGAGGTATTGTGTGCAGAATTTTTATGGAAAAAATGAATTTATTCCATTTTGGAATAAGGATGGAACATAACAAAATGTGGAAAAAGTGAAGCGCTGTGAATACTTTCCAGATACACTGTATGTAACCACATACACAGCTGCAGAACAAAAGACAACATACACACAAGTAAAAATCAGAACTTACAACAACTGAAGTAAGAATGTGGACCATTCTCATGTTTGCATAGATTCCATCAAAAGAAATCTAAGAATAAAGAGTTTGATATTAAAGATTTTATTTTGATGAACAGTTTCTTATAACATGCTCTGGAGAAAGATGGAAACATCTACATTGCTATAAATGTATGTCTTATTTTGCGGTTTTGAGGATACATAGGGTGGAATTCAACTGTTTATTGTGCTTGATCTCCCGTCTAAAGTGATGCGAGATGAGAAGGGGGTCGATATTCAATTGGGCTAAACCCAACAAAAGTGATGGGACCAATGCAAAAAAATGCCATTTGGGCGCCCAAACTGTCAACTTTTTCGCTCATTTCAACTCGCCACCCTCAAGGGGTTTTGAGCTAAAATTCAGGCTCTGTTAGCTGATTGCGCCCAAATGGATCAGTAATTGCATTGCTGTGTTGGGCGCCATCTAGCGGCTGCTGGTGTGCTAAACAATTGAATTACACCTTCTGTTACATTTCAGTCATACTCTGCACATAAATTCACTGGGGGGAAACAAAAACAAGACTATATACATTAATAAAGGCCTCATTTTCTCTTATTTCACTTTTTTGTGGACATAAAGAAAGATGTAGTGGGTCTACTGTGTTCATGTGTTTCTGTGACCATACAGATTTATTTATTTTCATGGCTCTGTTACAACTGGATATTTCAGATCACAAGGCAAAGAAAAGAACCCTGCCTATGGCCACTTACCTGACAGAAAAGGAAGAGGTGGGAAAAATATAGCCGTGCCATTAGCAAGTGATGCAGAAGGAGCAACACAAGAACTGTACTCCCCCACCCTGCTACAACCACTTTTTTCATTTAAGGAGCAAATTCAAGTTAAGGATTTTGCAAAGACTCATTTGAAATAGGATTACAACCATTTGTAGGGAGACATACATAAATTGACCATATTAGCAGTTACTTCATTCTTAAGCTAAAGTAAGACACTACTAAGAGCAGAACTTCTGCTTAAGACAGGTCAGGAAACACCCCTGTCATGCTACCATATAGACAAAATCTGTACTTTCACATGTAGCTGAAAAACACATGTCCATTAAAAGGTATTTTGTCATAGAATACAAATGCTTTCATTTGTAAAAGTGTGTTGATTGCATACATGTAAAAAAAACTCAAAACGTATTAATTGTTTAGAATTTGCAAGATCACTTACTCTATTTCACTAATGCTGCTTACACTGGCCATACACTGGATAATAATCGGCCAACTGCTCAAACACACTAAAAACGGCCAAGCTCATTTGGTTTAGTATTAAAACATTTGAAGGTGCAGATGTACTAAGCTTGGAGAAGTGATAAAGCAGTGGTAAGTCCAAGGTGATAACGCACCAGCCAATCAGCTCCTAACTGTAAATTTACAAAATGGAGCTGATTGGCTGGAGTGTTTTCACCCTGCACTTATCACTGCTTTATCACTTCTCAAGGCTTAATACATCTGCCCCTTGATTTGCCAGAGCTCCAACCAGTCCATACCAAATCAATAAAGCATACAGAAAAGTGGATGATCATATCAGCCATGTGTGTATGTAAATAAATTAGAAAATAAAAAAAAAATATATATATATATATATATATATATATATATATATATATATATATATATATATATATATATATATATATATATATATATATACACACACACACACACACATACAGGTTGAGTATCCCATATCCAAATATTCCGAAATACGGAATATTCCGAAATACGGATTTTTTTGAGTGAGATAGTGAAACCTTTGTTTTCTGATGGCTCAATGTACACAAACTTTGTTTAATACACAGTTATTAAAAATATTGTATTAAATGACCTTCAGGCTGTGTGTATAAGGTGTATATGAATCATAAATGAATAGTGTGAATGTACAGACACTTTGTTTAATGCACAAAGTTATTAAGAATATTGGCTAAAATTACCTTCAGGCTGTGTGTATAAGGTGTATATGAAACATAAATGCATTCTGTGCTTAGACTTGGGTCCCATCTCCATGATATCTCACAATGGTATGCAATTATTCCAAAATACGGAAAAATCCGATATTCAAAATACTTCTGGTCCCAAGCATTTTGGATGAAGGGATACTCAACGTGTGTGTGTGTGTGTGTGTGTGTGTGTGTGTGTGTGTGTGTGTGTGTGTGTGTGTGTGTGTGTGTGTGTGTGTGTGTGTGTGTGTGTGTGTGTGTGTGTGTGTGTGTTTCTCGTAGTCCGTAGTGGATGCTGGGGACTCCGTAAGGACCATGGGGAATAGACGGGCTCCGCAGGAGAAAGGGCACTTTAAGAAAGAATTAGGAAAACTGGTGTGCACTGGCTCCTCCCTCTATGTCCCTCCTCCAGACCTCAGTTAAGGAAACTGTGCCCGGAAGAGCTGACAGTACAAGGAAAGGATTTTGGAATCCAGGGTAAGACTCATACCAGCCACACCAATCACACCGTATAACTTGTGATAAACTCACCCAGTTAACAGTATGAACAACAACAGAGCATCAGATAACCTGATGCTACCATAACATAACCCTTATTTAAGCAATAACTATATACAAGCATTGCAGAAGAAGTCCGCACTTGGGACGGGCGCCCAGCATCCACTACGGACTACGAGAAATAGATTTACCGGTAAGTAAAATCTTATTTTCTCTAACGTTCTAGTGGATGCTGGGGACTCCGTAAGGACCATGGGGATTATACCAAAGCTCCCAAACGGGCGGGAGAGTGCGGATGACTCTGCAGCACCGAATGAGCAAACACAAGGTCCTCCTCAGCCAGGGTATCAAACTTGTAGAACTTTGCAAAAGTGTTTGAACCCGACCAAGTAGCTGCTCGGCAAAGCTGTAATACCGAGACCCCTCGGGCAGCCGCCCAAGAAGAGCCCACCTTCCTTGTGGAATGGGCTTTTACTGATTTTGGAGGCGGCAATCCAGCCGCAGAATGAGCCTGCTGATTCGTGTTACAGATCCAGCGAGCAATAGTTTGCTTTGAAGCAGGAGCACCCAGCTTGTTGGATGCATACAGGATAAACAGCGACTCAGTCTGCCTGACTCCAGCCATTCTGGCTACATAAACCTTCACAGCCCTGACTACATCTAGTAACTTGGCATCCTCCAAGTCTCGAGTAGCCGCAGGCACCACAATAGGTTGGTTCAAATGAAAAGACGACACCACTTTTGGCAGAAATTGCGGACGAGTCCGTAATTCTGCCCTGTCCATATAGAAAACCAGATATGGGCTTTTATGTGACAAAGCCACCAATTCTGACACACGCCTAGCCGAAGCTAAGGCCAATAGCATGACCACCTTCCACGTGAGAAATTTTAACTCCACGGTTTTAAGTGGCTCAAACCAGTGTGATTTCAGGAAACTCAACACCACGTTAAGATCCCAAGGTGCCACTGGAGGCACAAAGGGGGGTTGAACATGCAGCACTCCCTTTACAATGTCTGAACTTCAGGCAGAGAAGCCAGTTCTTTTTGAAAGAAAATGGATAAGGCCGAAATCTGAACCTTAATGGAACCCAATTTAAGGCCCAAAGTCCCTCCCGACTGTAGGAAGTGAAGGAAAAGGCCCAGCTGGAATTCCTCCATAGGGGCATTCCTGGCCTCACACTAAGCCACATATTTTTGCCATATACAGTGATAATGTTGAGCCGTCACATCCTTCCTAGCCTCAATCAGCGTAGGAATGACCTCATCCGGAATGCCTTTTTCCGCTAGGCTACGGCGTTCAACTGCCATGCCGTCAAACGCAGCCGCGGTAAGTCTAGGAACAGACAGGGCCCCTGTTGCACAAGTCCTGTCCTAGAGGCAGAGGCCACGGGTCCTCAGAGCATTTCTTGCAGATCTGGATACCAAGTCCTTCTTGGCCAATCCGGAACAAAGTATTGTTCTCACTCCTCAGTTCCTTATGATTCTCAGCACCTTGGGTATGAGAGGAAGAGGAGGATATACATAGACCGACGGGAACACCCACGGTGTTACCAGTGCGTCCACAGCTATCGCCTGAGGGTCTCTTGACCTGGCGCAATATCTCTGCAGCTTTTTGTTGAGGCGGGATGCCATCATGGCCACCTGTGGCAGTTCCCACCGACTTGCAATCTGCATGAAGACTTCTTGATGAAGTCCCCACTCTCCCGGGTGGAGGTCATGCCTGCTGAGGAAGTCTGCTTCCCAGTTGTCCACTCCCGGAATGAACACTGCTGACAGTGCGCTTACTTGATTCTCCTTCCAGCGAAGAATTCTGGTGGCTTCTACCATCGCCACCCTGCTTCTTGTGCCGCCTTGCGGTTTACATGAGCCAGTGCGGTGATATTGTCTGACTGAATCAGAACCGGTTGGTCGCGAAGCAGGGTCTCCGCTTGACTTAGGGCATTGTATATGGCCCTTAGTTCCAGGATATTGATGTGAAGGCAAGTCTCCTGCCTTGACCACAGCCCTTGGAAATTTCTTCCCTGTGTGACTGCCCCCCACCCTCGGAGGCTTGCATCCGTGGTCACCAAGACCCAGTCCTGAATGCCGAATCTGCGACCTTCGAGAAGGTGAGCACTCTGCAGCCACCACAGGAGAGACATCCTGGCCCTGGGGGAAAGGGAGATTAACCGATGCATCTGAAGATGTGATCCGGACCACTTGTCCAGTAAGTCCCATTGGAAGGTCCTCGCATGGAACCTGCCGAAGGGAATGGCCTCGTATGATGCCACCCTCCTTCCCAGGACTCGAGTGCAGTGATGCACTGACACCTGTTTTGGTTTTAATAGATTCCTGACCAGCGTCACGAGCTCCTGAGCTCTCTCTATCGGGAGATAAACCCTTTTCTGGTCTGTGTCTAGGATCATGCCTAGGAGAGGCAGATGAGCTGTAGGAATCAGCTGCGACTTTGGAATATATAGAATCCAGCCGTGTTGCCGTTACACTTCCAGAGAAAGTAATACGCTGTTCAGCAACTGCTCTCTTGATCTCGCTTTTATGAGGAGATCGTCCAAGTACGTGATAATAGTGACACCTTGCTTCCGCAGGAGCACCATCATTTCCGCCATTACCTTGGTGAATATTCTCAAGGCCGTGGAGAGACCAAACGGCAACGTCTGAAATTGGTAATGGCAATCCCGTACCGCAATTCTGAGGTACGCCTGATGAGGTGGATAAATGGGGACATGAAGGTATGCATCCTTTATGTCCCGAGTCACCATAAAATCTCCCCCTTTCAGGCTTGCAATGACCGCTCTTAGCGATTCCATCTTGAACTTGAACCTTTTCAGGTATATGTTCAGGGATTTTAAATTCAATATGGGTCTGACCGAACCGTCTGGTTTCGGGATTACAACATGGTCGAATAATAACCCCCTCCTTGTTGAAGGAGGGGAACCTTGACCACCACCTGTTGAAGATACAATTTGTGAATTGCAGTTAACACTGTTTCCCTCTCGTGGTGGGAAGCCGGCAGGGCCGTCGGTGAGGGGGCATCTTCTCGAAGTCCAGCTTGTATCCCTGAGACACAATATCTATTGCCCAGGGATCTAACAGGGAGTGAACCCACTTGTGGCTGAACTTACGAAAGCGTGCCCCCACCGGGCCTAGCTCCGCCTGTGGAGCCCCAGCGACATACAGTGGATATTTGTAGAGGCCTGGGAGGACTCCTGTTCCTGGGAACTAGCCGTGTTGTGCAGCTTCTTTCCTCTGCCCCCGCCTCTGGCAAGAAAGGACGCACCTCGGACTTTCTTGTTTCTTTATTCGAAAGGCTGCATTTGATAATGTCGTGCTTTCCTAGGCTGTGCAGGAATATAAGGCAAAATATCAGAATTACCAGCTATAGCTGTGGAGACCAGGTCCGAGAACCCTTCTCCACACAATCCTCAGCCTTCCATATGCCTCTTAAGTCAGCATCATCTGTCCATTGCATATTCTACAGTATATTTTATAATAAGAATTTACTTACCGATAATTCTATTTCTCATAGTCCGTAGTGGATGCTGGGGACTCCGAAAGGACCATGGGGAATAGCGGCTCCGCAGGAGACTGGGCACAAAAGTAAAAGCTTTAGGACTACCTGGTGTGCACTGGCTCCTCCCCCTATGACCCTCCTCCAAGCCTCAGTTAGGATACTGTGCCCGGACGAGCGTACACAATAAGGAAGGATTTTGAATCCCGGGTAAGACTCATACCAGCCACACCAATCGCACCGTACAACTTGTGATTTGAACCCAGTTAACAGCATGATAACAGAGGAGCCTCTGAAAAGATGGCTCACAACAATAATAACCCGATTTTTGTAACAATAACTATGTACAAGTATTGCAGACAACCCGCACTTGGGATGGGCGCCCAGCATCCACTACGGACTATGAGAAATAGAATTATCGGTAAGTAAATTCTTATTTTCTCTAACGTCCTAGTGGATGCTGGGGACTCCGAAAGGACCATGGGGATTATACCAAAGCTCCCAAACGGGCGGGAGAGTGCGGATGACTGCAGCACCGAATGAGAGAACTCCAGGTCCTCCTCAGCCAGGGTATCAAATTTGTAGAATTTTGCAAACGTATTTGCCCCTGACCAAGTAGCTGCTCGGCAAAGTTGTAAAGCAGAGACCCCTCGGGCAGCCGCCCAAGATGAGCCCACTTTCCGTGTGGAATGGGCTTTTACAGATTTTGGCTGTGGCAGGCCTGCCACAGAATGTGCAAGCTGAATTGTACTACAAATCCAACGAGCAATCGTCTGCTTAGAAGCAGGGGCACCCAGCTTGTTGGGTGCATACAGGATAAACAGCGAGTCAGATTTTCAGACTCCAGCCGTCCTGGAAACATATATTTTCAGGGCCCTGACTACGTCCAGCAACTTGGAATCCTCCAAGTCCCTAGTAGCCGCAGGCACCACAATAGAGGCTGGTTTAAGTGAAATGCTGAAACCACCTTAGGGAGAAATTGAGGACGAGTCCTCAATTCTGCCCTGTCCGTATGAAAAAATAATATTTTACTTACCGATAAATCTATTTCTCGGAGTCCGTAGTGGATGCTGGGGTTCCTGAAAGGACCATGGGGAATAGCGGCTCCGCAGGAGACAGGGCACAAAAAGTAAAGCTTTTTCCGATCAGGTGGTGTGCACTGGCTCCTCCCCCTATGACCCTCCTCCAGACTCCAGTTAGGTACTGTGCCCGGACGAGCGTACACAATAAGGGAGGATTTTGAATCCCGGGTAAGACTCATACCAGCCACACCAATCACACCGTACAACTTGTGATCTAAACCCAGTTAACAGTATGATAACAGCGGAGCCTCTGAAAGATGGCTTCCTACAACAATAACCCGAATAAGTTAACAATAACTATGTACAATTTATGCAGATAATCCGCACTTGGGATGGGCGCCCAGCATCCACTACGGACTCCGAGAAATAGATTTATCGGTAAGTAAAATCTTATTTTCTCTATCGTCCTAGTGGATGCTGGGGTTCCTGAAAGGACCATGGGGATTATACCAAAGCTCCCAAACGGGCGGGAGAGTGCGGATGACTCTGCAGCACCGAATGAGAGAACTCCAGGTCCTCCTTAGCCAGAGTATCAAATTTGTAAAATTTTACAAACGTGTTCTCCCCTGACCACGTAGCTGCTCGGCAAAGTTGTAATGCCGAGACCCCTCGGGCAGCCGCCCAAGATGAGCCCACCTTCCTTGTGGAGTGGGCCTTTACAGATTTAGGCTGTGGCAGGCCTGCCACAGAATGTGCCAGTTGGATTGTGCTACAGATCCAACGAGCAATCGTCTGCTTAGACGCAGGAGCACCCATCTTGTTGGGTGCATACAATATAAACAACGAGTCAGATTTTCTGACTCCAGCTGTTCTTGCAATATATATTTTTAATGCTCTGACAACGTCCAGTAACTTGGAGTCCTCCAAGTCACTTGTAGCCGCAGGCACTACAATAGGCTGGTTCAGATGAAATGCTGACACCACCTTAGGGAGAAAATGCGGACGAGTCCGCAGTTCTGCCCTGTCCGAATGGAAAATCAGATATGGGCTTTTGTAAGATAAAGCTGCCAATTCTGACACTCTCCTGGCAGAAGCCAGGGCTAGAAGCATGGTCACTTTCCAAGTGAGATATTTCAAATCCACCTTATTTAGTGGTTCAAACCAATGAGATTTTAGAAAATCCAAAACTACATTGAGATCCCACGGTGCCACTGGAGGCACCACAGGAGGCTGTATATGCAGCACTCCCTTAACAAAGGTCTGGACTTCAGGGACTGAAGCCAATTCTTTTTGGAAGAAAATCGACAGGGCCGAAATTTGAACCTTAATAGATCCCAATTTGAGACCCATAGACAATCCTGATTGCAGGAAATGTAGGAATCGACCCAGTTGAAATTCCTCCGTCGGAGCACTCCGATCTTCGCACCACGCAACATATTTTCGCCAAATTCGGTGATAATGTTGCACGGTTACTTCCTTCCTTGCCTTAATCAAAGTAGGAATGACTTCTTCCGGCATGCCTTTTTCCATTAGGATCCGGCGTTCAACCGCCATGCCGTCAAACGCAGCCGCGGTAAGTCTTGAAACAGACAGGGACCCTGCTGAAGCAAGTCCCTCCTTAGAGGTAGAGGCCACGGATCTTCCGTGATCATCTCTTGAAGTTCCGGGTACCAAGTCCTTCTTGGCCAATCCGGAACCACTAGTATCGTTCTTACGCCTCTTTGCCGTATAATTCTCAATACTTTTGGTATGAGAGGCAGAGGAGGAAACACATACACCGACTGGTACACCCAAGGCGTTACCAGCGCGTCCACAGCTATTGCCTGCGGATCTCTTGACCTGGCGCAATACCTGTCCAGTTTTTTGTTGAGGCGAGACGCCATCATGTCCACCATTGGTCTTTCCCAACGGGTTACCAGCATGTGGAAGACTTCTGGATGAAGTCCCCACTCTCCCGGGTGAAGATCGTGTCTGCTGAGGAAGTCTGCTTCCCAGTTGTCCACTCCCGGGATGAACACTGCTGACAGCGCTATCACATGATTTTCTGCCCAGCGAAGAATCCTTGCAGCTTCTGCCATTGCACTCCTGCTTCTTGTGCCGCCCTGTCTGTTCACATGGGCGACTGCCGTGATGTTGTCCGACTGGATCAACACCGGTTTTCCCTGAAGCAGAGGTTCTGCCTGGCTTAGAGCATTGTATATTGCTCTTAGTTCCAGAATGTTTATGTGAAGAGACGTTTCCAGGCTCGTCCATACTCCCTGGAAGTTTCTTCCTTGTGTGACTGCTCCCCAGCCTCTCAGGCTGGCGTCCGTGGTCACCAGGATCCAATCCTGTATGCCGAATCTGCGGCCCTCCAATAGATGAGGACTCTGCAACCACCACAGAAGAGACACCCTTGTCCTTGGAGACAGGGTTATCCGTAGGTGCATCTGAAGATGCGACCCTGACCATTTGTCCAACAGATCCCTTTGGAAAATTCTTGCGTGGAATCTGCCGAATGGAATTGCTTCGTAAGAAGCCACCATTTTTCCCAGGACTCTTGTGCATTGATGTACAGACACTTTTCCTGGTTTTAGGAGGTTCCTGACAAGCTCGGATAACTCCTTGGCTTTTTCCTCCGGGAGAAAAACCTTTTTCTGAACCGTGTCCAGAATCATCCCTAGGAACAGCAGACGAGTTGTCGGCATTAACTGGGATTTTGGAATATTCAGAATCCACCCGTGCTGTTTTAGCACTTCTTGAGACAGTGCTAATCCCATCTCTAGCTGTTCTCTGGACCTCGCCCTTATTAGGAGATCGTCCAAGTATGGGATAATTAATACGCCTTTTCTTCGAAGAAGAATCATCATCTCGGCCATTACCTTTGTAAAGATCCGAGGTGCCGTGGACAATCCGAACGGCAGCGTCTGAAACTGATAGTGACAGTTTTGTACAACGAACCTGAGGTACCCCTGGTGTGAGGGGTAAATTGGAACGTGGAGATACGCATCCTTGATGTCCAAGGATACCATAAAGTCCCCCTCTTCCAGGTTCGCTATCACTGCTCTGAGTGACTCCATTTTGAACTTGAACTTCTTTATGTACAGGTTCAAGGACTTCAGATTTAGAATAGGCCTTACCGAGCCATCCGGCTTCGGTACCACAAAAAGAGTGGAATAATACCCCTTCCCTTGTTGTAGAAGAGGTACCTTGACTATCACCTGCTGAGAGTACAGCTTGTGAATGGCTTCCAAAACCGTCTCCCTTTCGGAGGGGGACGTTGGTAAAGCAGACTTCAGGAAACGGCGAGGTGGATCCGTCTCTAATTCCAACCTGTACCCTTGAGATATTATCTGCAGGATCCAGGGATCTACCTGCGAGTGAGCCCACTGCGCGCTGTAATTTTTGAGACGACCGCCCACCTTCCCCGAGTCCGCTTGAGAAGCCCCAGCGTCATGCTGAGGCTTTTGTAGAAGCCGGGGAGGGCTTCTGTTCCTGGGAAGGAGCTGCGTGTTGCTGTCTCTTCCCTCGACCTTTGCCTCGTGGCAGATATGAATAGCCCTTTGCTCTCTTATTTTTAAAGGAACGAAAGGGCTGCGGTTGAAAAGTCGGTGCCTTTTTCTGTGGGGGAGTGACTTGAGGTAGAAAGGTGGATTTCCCGGCTGTAGCCGTGGCCACCAAATCTGATAGACCGACTCCAAATAACTCCTCCCCTTTATACGGCAAAACTTCCATATGCCGTTTTGAATCCGCATCGCCTGTCCACTGTCGCGTCCATAAAGCTCTTCTGGTCGAAATGGACATAGCACTTACCCGTGATGCCAGTGTGCAGATATCCCTCTGTGCATCACGCATATAAAGAAATGCATCCTTTATTTGTTCTAACGACAGTAAAATATTGTCCCTGTCCAGGGTATCAATATTTTCAATCAGGGACTCTGACCAAACTACCCCAGCACTGCCCATCCAGGCAGTCGCTACAGCTGGTCGTAGTATAACACCTGCATGTGTGTATATACTTTTTTGGATATTTTCCATCCTCCTATCTGATGGATCTTTAAGTGCGGCCGTCTCAGGAGAGGGTAACGCCACTTGTTTAGATAAGCGTGTTAGCGCCTTGTCCACCCTAGGAGGTGTTTCCCAGCGCTCCCTAACCTCTGGTGGGAAAGGGTATAATGCCAATAATTTCTTTGAAATTATCAGCTTTTTATCAGGGGCAACCCACGCTTCATTACACACGTCATTTAATTCTTCTGATTCAGGAAAAACTATAGGTAGTTTTTTCATACCCCACATAATACCCTGTTTAGTGGTACCTGTAGTATCAGCTAAATGTAACGCCTCCTTCATTGCCAAAATCATATAACGTGTGGCCCTACTGGAAAATACGGTTGATTCGTCACCGTCACCACTGGAGTCATCGCCTGTGTCTGGGTCTGTGTCGACCGACTGAGGCAAAGGGCGTTTCACAGCCCCTGACGGTGTTTGAGTCGCCTGGACAGGCACTAATTGATTGTCCGGCCGCCTCATGTCGTCAAACGACTGCTTTAGCGTGTTGACACTATCCCGTAGTTCCATAAATAAAGGCATCCATTCCGGTGTCTACTCCCTAGGGGGTGACATCCTCATATTTGGCAATTGCTCCGCCTCCACACCAATATCGTCCTCATACATGTCGACACACACGTACCGACACACAGCAGACACACAGGGAATGCTCCTAACGAAGACAGGACCCACTAGCCCTTTGGGGAGACAGAGGGAGAGTTTGCCAGCACACACCAAAAGCGCTATATATATATATCAGGGATAGCCTTATAATAAGTGCTCCCTTATAGCTGCTTTGTTATATCAAATTTTCGCCATAAATGTGCCCCCCCCTCTCTGTTTTACCCTGTTTCTGTAGTGCAGTGCAGGGGAGAGACTTGGGAGCCGTCCTGACCAGCGGAGCTGTGAGAGGAAATGGCGCCGTGTGCTGAGGAGATAGGCCCCGCCCCTTTTCTGGCGGGCTCGTCTCCCGCTATTTAGAAAAATTAGGCAGGGGTTAAATATCTCCATATAGCCTCTAGGGCTATATGTGAGGTATTTTTAGCCTTTATAGGTAATCATTTTGCCTCCCAGGGCGCCCCCCTCCCAGCGCCCTGCACCCTCAGTGACTGCCGTGTGAAGTGTGCTGAGAGGAAAATGGCGCACAGCTGCAGTGCTGTGCGCTACCTTTTGAAGACTGCAGGAGTCTTCAGCCGCCGATTCTGGACCTCTTCTGTCTTCAGCATCTGCAAGGGGGCCGGCGGCGTGGCTCCGGTGACCATCCAGGCTGTACCCGTGATCGTCCCTCTGGAGCTTGATGTCCAGTAGCCAAGAAGCCAATCCATCCTGCACGCAGGTGAGTTGACTCCTTCTCCCCTCAGTCCCTCGCTGCAGTGATCCTGTTGCCAGCAGGAATCACTGTAAAATAAAAAACCTAGCTAAACTTTTTCTAAGCAGCTCTTTAGGAGAGCCACCTAGATTGCACCCTTCTCGGCCGGGCACAAAAATCTAACTGGAGTCTGGAGGAGGGTCATAGGGGGAGGAGCCAGTGCACACCACCTGATCGGAAAAAGCTTTACTTTTTGTGCCCTGTCTCCTGCGGAGCCGCTATTCCCCATGGTCCTTTCAGGAACCCCAGCATCCACTAGGACGATAGAGAAATTAGTTTTTTTATAGGATAAAGCCGCCAATTCTGATACACGCCTGGCTGATGCCAGGGCTAACAGCATTACCACTTTCCATGTGAGATATTTTAAGTCCACAGTGGTGAGTGGTTCAAACCAATGTGATTTTAGGAATCCCAAAACTACATTGAGATCCCAAGGTGCCACTGGAGGCACAAAAGGAGGCTGTATATGCAGTACCCCCTTGACAAACGTCTGAACTTCAGGAACTGAAGCTAGTTCTTTTTGGAAGAATATTGACAGGGCCGAAATTTGAACCTTAATGGACCCTAATTTGAGGCCCATAGACAGTCCTGTTTGCAGGAAATGCAGGAATCGACCCAGTTGAAATTCCTCTGTAGGGGCCTTCCTGGCCTCACACCACGCAACATATTTACGCCAAATACGGTGATAATGTTGCACAGTTACATCCTTCCTGGCTTTGATCAGGGTAGGGATAACTTCATCCGGAATGCCTTTTTCCTTCAGGATCCGGCGTTCAACCGCCATGCCTTCAAACGCAGCCGCGGTAAGTCTTGGAACAGACATGGTCCCTGCTGGAGCAGGTCCTTTCTTAGAGGTAGAGGCCACGGGTCTTCCATGAGCATCTCTTGAATTTCCGGGTACCAAGTCCTTCTTGGCCAATCCGGAGCCACGAGTATAGTCTTTACACCTCTCCTTCTTATGATTCTCAGTACCTTGGGTATGAGAGGCAGAGGAGGGAACACATATACTGACTGGTACACCCACGGTGTTACCAGAGCGTCCACAGCTATTGCCTGAGGGTCCCTTGACCTGGCGCAATATCTGTCCAGTTTTTTGCTGAGGCGGGACGCCATCATGTCCACCTTTGGTTTTTCCCAACGGTTCACAATCGTGTGGAAGACTTCTGGGTGAAGTCCCCACTCCCCCGGGTGAAGATCGTGTCTGCTGAGGAAGTCTGCTTCCCAGTTGTCCACTCCCGGAATGAACACTGCTGACAGTGCTATCACATGATTTTCCGCCCAGCGAAGAATCCTTGCAACTTCCGTCATTGCCCTCCTGCTTCTTGTGCCGCCCTGTCTGTTTATGTGGGCGACTGCCGTGATGTTGTCCGACTGGATCAACACCGGCTGACCCTGAAGCAGAGGCCTTGCCTGACTTAGGGCATTGTAAATGGCCCTTAGTTCCAGGATATTTATGTGAAGTGACGTTTCCATGCTTGACCACAAGCCCTGGAAATTTTTTCCCTGTGTGACTGCTCCCCAGCCTCTCAGGCTGGCATCCGTGGTCACCAGGACCCAATCCTGAATGCCGAATCTGCGGCCCTCTAGGAGATGAGCACTCTGTAACCACCACAGGAGAGACACCCTTGTCCTTGGAGACAGGGTTATCCGCTGATGCATTTGAAGATGCGATCCGGACCATTTGTCCAGCAGATCCCACTGAAAAGTTATTGCGTGGAATCTGCCGAATGGAATCGCTTCGTAAGAAGCCACCATCTTTCCCAGGACCCTTGTGCATTGATGCACTGACACTTGGCCTGGTCTTAGGAGGTTCCTGACTAGGTCGGATAACTCCCTGGCTTTCTCCTCCGGGAGAAACACCTTTTTCTGTACTGTGTCCAGAATCATCCCTAGGAACAGCAGACGTGTCGTCGGAATCAGCTGCGATTTTGGAATATTTAGAATCCATCCGTGCTGTCGTAGTACTACTTGAGATAGTGCTACTCCGACCTCTAACTGTTCTCTGGACCTTGCCCTTATCAGGAGATCGTCCAAGTAAGGGATAATTAAGACGCCTTTTCTTCGAAGAAGAATCATCATTTCGGCCATTACCTTGGTAAAGACCCGGGGTGCCGTGGACAATCCAAACGGCAGCGTCTGAAACTGATAGTGACAGTTCTGTACCACAAACCTGAGGTACCCTTGGTGAGAAGGGCAAATTGGGACATGGAGGTAAGCATCCTTGATGTCCAGAGACACCATATAGTCCCCTTCTTCCAGGTTCGCTATCACTGCTCTGAGTGACTCCATCTTGAACTTGAACCTTTTTATGTAAGTGTTCAAGGATTTCAGATTTAAAATGGGTCTCACCGAGCCGTCCGGCTTCGGTACCACAAACAGCGTGGAATAATACCCCTTTCCCTGTTGTAGGAGGGGTACCTTGATTATCACCTGCTGGGAATACAGCTTGTGAATGGCTTCCAATACCGCCTCCCTGTCGGGGGGAGACGTTGGTAAAGCAAACTTCAGGAACCGGCGAGGGGGAGACGTCTCGAATTCCAATTTGTACCCCTGAGATACTACCTGCAGGATCCAGGGGTCCACTTGCGAGTGAGCCCACTGCGCGCTGAAATTCTTGAGACGGGCCCCCACCGTGCCTGAGTCCGCTTGTAAGGCCCCAGCGTCATGCTGAGGACTTGGCAGAAGCGGGGGAGGGCTTCTGTTCGTGGGAAGAGGCTGTCTGCTGCAGTCTTTTTCCCCTTCCTCTGCCCCGGGGCAGATATGAGTGGCCTTTTGCCCGCTTGCCCTTATGGGGACGAAAGGACTGAGCCTGAAAAGACGGTATCTTTTTCTGCTGAGAGGTGACCTGGGGTAAAAAGGTGGATTTCCCAGCCGTTGCCGTGGCCACCAGGTCTGATAGACCGACCCCAAATAACTCCTCCCCTTTATACGGCAATACTTCCATATGCCGTTTGGAATCCGCATCACCTGACCACTGTCGCGTCCATAACCCTCTTCTGGCAGAAATGGACATCGCACTTACTCTTGATGCCAGAGTGCAAATATCCCTCTGTGCATCTCGCATATATAGAAATGCATCCTTTAAATGCTCTATAGTCAATAATATATTGTCCCTGTCCAGGGTATCAATATTTTCAGTCAGGGAATCCGACCAAGCCACCCCAGCACTGCACATCCAGGCTGAGGCGATTGCTGGTCGCAGTATAATACCAGTATGTGTGTATATACTTTTTAGGATATTTTCCAGCTTCCTATCAGCTGGTTCCTTGAGGGCGGCCGTATCAGGAGACGGTAACGCCACTTGTTTTGATAAGCGTGTGAGCGCCTTATCTACCCTAGGGGGTGTTTCCCAACGTGCCCTAACCTCTGGCGGGAAAGGGTATAATGCCAATAATTTTTTAGAAATTAGCAGTTTTTTATCGGGGGAAACCCACGCTTCATCACACACCTCATTTAATTCATCTGATTCAGGAAAAACTACGGGTAGTTTTTTCACACCCCACATAATACCCTTTTTTGTGGTACTTGTAGTATCAGAAATGTTCAAAACCTCCTTCATTGCCGTGATCATGTAACGTGTGGCCCTACTGGAAAATACGTTTGTTTCCTCACCGTCGACACTGGAGTCAGTGTCCGTGTCAGTATCGACCTGAGGTAACGGGCGTTTTAGAGCCCCTGACGGTGTTTGAGACGCCTGTACAGGTATTAACTGATTTGCCGGCTGTCTCATGTCGTCAACAGTCTTTTGTAAAGTGCTGACACTATCACGTAATTCTTTCCATAAGACCATCCAGTCAGGTGTCGACTCCCTAGGGGGTGACATCACTAACACAGGCAATTGCTCCGCCTCCACACCATTTTCCTCCTCATACGTCGACACAACGTACCGACAAACAGCACACACACAGGGAATGCTCTGACAGAGGACAGGACCCCACTAGCCCTTTGGGGAGACAGAGGGAGAGTTTGCCAGCACACACCAGAGCGCTATATATATATATATATATATATATATATATATATATATATATAGGGATAACCTTATATAAGTGTTTTTCCCTAATATAGCTGCTGTATATATTTATCTGCCAAATTAGTGCCCCCCCCTCTTGTTTTACCCTGTTTCTGTAGTTCAGGACTGCAGGGTAGAGTCAGGGAGCCTTCCTCCAACGGAGCTGTGAGGAAAAAATGGCGCCAGTGTGCTGAGGAGATAGGCTCCGCCCCCTTCTCGGCGGCTTTTCTCCCGCTTTTTTATGGAAAAATTGGCAGGGGTTAAATGCATCCATATAACCCAGGAGCTATATGTGATGTATTTTTTGCCAAAAAAAGGTGTTTTTATTGCGTCTCAGGGCGCCCCCCCCCAGCGCCCTGCACCCTCAGTGACCGGAGTGTGAAGTGTGCTGAGAGCAATGGCGCACAGCTGCGGTGCTGTGCGCTACCTTATTGAAGACAGGACGTCTTCTGCCGCCGATTTTCTTCTGGCTCTGTAAGGGGGCCGGCGGCGCGGCTCTGGGACCCATCCATGGCTGGGCCTGTGATCGTCCCTCTGGAGCTAATGTCCAGTAGCCTAAGAAGCCCAATCCACTCTGCACGCAGGTGAGTTCGCTTCTTCTCCCCTTAGTCCCTCGGTGCAGTGAGCCTGTTGCCAGCAGGTCTCACTGAAAATAAAAAACCTACTTTAAACTTTTACTCTAAGCAGCTCAGGAGAGCCACCTAGATTGCACCCTTCTCGTTCGGGCACAAAAATCTAACTGAGGCTTGGAGGAGGGTCATGGGGGGAGGAGCCAGTGCACGCCAGGTAGTCCTAAAGCTTTTACTTTTGTGCCCAGTCTCCTGCGGAGCCGCTATTCCCCATGGTCCTTTCGGAGTCCCCAGCATCCACTAGGACGTTAGAGAAAATATAATTATAACTATATAAGAGCGCAAGGTGCTGAATGGATAAATACAATTTATTAAAATGTTTAAAAAGAATACAATCAATAAACAAGAAGTTAGCTATTTATGGAGCATAAGGTCAGCTGACCATCCCTAGTGATTAATACGAATGTCCCATCTTTTGTGAAGCATGGAGTATCCAATTGATATTAGTGGAATTAATAAAGAGTATTAATGAAGAGACGTCTCCCTTCAAACTCTGTTTAGAGAACAAAGTCCACCGTGGATTAGAATGCCTCCGTATAAGTTATACTGGAAAAGGTAGGTTTTAAAATGGAAATTGGACGCCACCATTAATGAGATTGATATTGATATCTCCAAGCCAACGTACTGCTTCACTTTTCAACCCCCACATATACAACTAGAAGCTCACCGCAGTTGTTGATGAACAGAAGCCGTGTCCTGTAGCACTCAGGAGACCAGGCAGTGCGAAAGCAGCGGTGTGGAGACGATGGTAGGTCTCAGGTGTGGTAGTGAACGGATGTTGACAGGTCCCGGGGGGGGGGGAGCAGACACAGCTGTAGGTGGCGGAGACCATAAGGTAGTAGCTCCAGCCCTAATTAACGCGTTTCTCCGACTTAAGGGCAGTCTGTTTCATCAGAATA